>NW_026711780.1:0-40085 GCF_026419965.1 Kogia breviceps
AAATGTATCCTCAGAATGGGTCTGAGCTGATTTTCCCTGCTGTTTTTAGGCCGCTTTACACACACTTGATGCACTTACACAGAGATATCAAGACTTAGCTTTTAAGATGCTTACTAGTGGGATAGATACTTGTGCGATGAACAGGGTCTGGTGAGTCCAGTTGATTGAGCAAGGAGTAGGTCGTGTCCATTCCATATTCGGTTTTCGGAAGGGTATCTGTGCTCATTTCAAACTCGAGTTTTATGCGTCACCCCACCTCACCTTTCCCCTGAAGCAGGCCTAAGTGTGTTTTCTAAAAGGGTGACTCTGTTCTCTTTGGGGATTCAGTTCATAGGGAGCGATTTTTACATTCCCTCGATAAGTGATATCATAAGTTTCTGTCTTTGTGGGACTTATTTCACTGAGGATGATCGTACCTAAATCCACTCAGGATGCTGCTACCAGCCTCATGACGTGGATTTCATGGCTGAGTGACACTCCATTGGACCTACGTAGCACCACTTGTCCACTTGTCCACTTGTCTTTGTCCACTTGTCCACTTGTCTTTGTCCACTTGGCTCTTTCCTGGGATATGAAACGTGTACCGGAGTCGAGGTTCTTGTCAAGACAGCAGCCCTCAACTTTGGGGTCCCTGTGTCTGGTTGATTTTTTCATTTTCCCAAGGTCAACGCCCATGTGTGGAAGTGCCCTATGCTCTGTGGTTCTGTGTTTTACATGTTTTGGGAAAGAGGATACACTTGTGAAGATTGGCTGTTGGCCATTGACATCCCGCCCATCAGCTTAACAAGGCTCCCTTGACTCCGTGGCCTGCCCTGCCTTTCAGGTTTTTAGAATTTTTTCGCCTGGCCCTTTTGCCCCGGGGGGGGGGGGGAGCGAGAGATTTCTTTGTAGTGCTGATTTGCTCTCCCAGGTTGCTTGGTTGGCCAAAAAGGGCGTATGCGTTTTTTCCTGAATATATTCAGGAAAAAACGCATACGCCCTTTTTGGCCAACCGCATCATTGTCCACGTTCTGGCGCTTTTCATGTGCTATCGGGGCCATTCCGATGTACCCGTTGACATCCGTTTCCTGCAGTTCTGCCTTGCGTTCAACGCCTCTTCGTAGCCTGACCTCAATATATTTGGGGGCGATAGTTATCGTTTAGAACTCTGCAGGTTTGGGAAGTGCAGTGCCCCTGAGCTCCATTTCCCAAGTCGCTTTTTTGTGAGTGGGACGCAACACGGCTGGATGGCTTCACGCCCTATTGTCGATCCGGGGTGGCAGGCTGAGCCTTTGGTGAATTCTTCTTCGCGATGGGAAATGAGAGTGACATGTGCCCGACCAAACCCCTCCAGCGAGTCTCTCATTGGTTCCCCCTCTTGCAGTTCATCCTGCGGACAAATTGCAGACGGTACGAAAGAGGCATGGAAAGGCGCTGAGTCTCCAAGTGGGGAGATTGTTAGTAAGGGGGCCTGAATGGAGAACACGAGCACCAGGAGATGAAAAGTGAGGTGAGTTTCAGAAAGCTTTCCCGATCCCACGGTGTAGCGTCCGCTGGGTTTCCAATGAGTGCTTTCGCTGTCGGAAGATTGCGTTGAACCTGGAGAGTTGGGACCCATGGAATGGGGAGCATGCAGGATTCCTTTCAAGGGTCTGCATTTGCTTTCCCAACCTCACCAATCGTCTCAGCCCCAAGAGTGTCCAGCCTTATGTCTTCTGCCGCTGGGGCTGTAGATGTGGTCAATCCTGGTTGCATGCCAGTCCCTGAACGCATTTTGGAAGAATTTCTCTCTGTTTTGCCCTGCTTGTTTCTTCTTTGTGTTGGAAATGTATCCTCAGAATGGGTCTGAGCTGATTTTCCCTGCTGTTTTTAGGCCGCTTTACACACACTTGATGCACTTACACAGAGATATCAAGACTTAGTTTTTAAGATGCTTACTAGTCGGATAGATACTTGTGCGATGAACAGGGTCTGGTGAGTCCAGTTGATTGAGCAAGGAGTAGGTCGTGTCCATTCCATATTCGGTTTTCGGAAGGGTATCTGTGCTCATTTCAAACTCGAGTTTTATGCGTCACCCCACCTCACCTTTCCCCTGAAGCAGGCCTAAGTGTGTTTTCTAAAAGCGTGACTCTGTTCTCTTTGGGGATTCAGTTCATGGGGAGCGATTTTTACATTCCCTCGATAAGTGATATCATAAGTTTCTGTCTTTGTGGGACTTATTTCACTGAGGATGATCGTACCTAAATCCACTCAGTATGCTGCTACCAGCCTCATGACGTGGATTTCATGGCTGAGTGACACTCCATTGGACCTACGTAGCACCACTTGTCCACTTGTCCACTTGTCTTTGTCCACTTGTCCACTTGTCTTTGTCCACTTGGCTCTTTCCTGGGATATGAAACGTGTACCGGAGTCGAGGTTCTTGTCAAGACAGCAGCCCTCAACTTTGGGGTCCCTGTGTCTGGTTGATTTTTTCATTTTCCCAAGGTCAACGCCCATGTGTGGAAGTGCCCTATGCTCTGTGGTTCTGTGTTTTACATGTTTTGGGAAAGAGGATACACTTGTGAAGATTGGCTGTTGGCCATTGACATCCCGCCCATCAGCTTAACAAGGCTCCCTTGACTCCGTGGCCTGCCCTGCCTTTCAGGTTTTTAGACTTTTTTCGCCTGGCCCTTTTGCCCCGGGGGGGGGGGGAGCGAGAGATTTCTTTGTAGTGCTGATTTGCTCTCCCAGGTTGCTTGGTTGGCCAAAAAGGGCGTATGCGTTTTTTCCTGAATATATTCAGGAAAAAACGCATACGCCCTTTTTGGCCAACCGCATCATTGTCCACGTTCTGGCGCTTTTCATGTGCTATCGGGGCCATTCCGATGTACCCGTTGACATCCGTTTCCTGCAGTTCTGCCTTGCGTTCAACGCCTCTTCGTAGCCTGACCTCAATATATTTGGGGGCGATAGTTATCGTTTAGAACTCTGCAGGTTTGGGAAGTGCAGTGCCCCTGAGCTCCATTTCCCAAGTCGCTTTTTTGTGAGTGGGACGCAACACGGCTGGATGGCTTCACGCCCTATTGTCGATCCGGGGTGGCAGCCTGAGCCTTTGGTGAATTCTTCTTCGCGATGGGAAATGAGAGTGACATGTGCCCGACCAAACCCCTCCAGCGAGTCTCTCATTGGTTCCCCCTCTTGCAGTTCATCCTGCGGACAAATTGCAGACGGTACGAAAGAGGCATGGAAAGGCGCTGAGTCTCCAAGTGGGGAGATTGTTAGTAAGGGGGCCTGAATGGAGAACACGAGCACCAGGAGATGAAAAGTGAGGTGAGTTTCAGAAAGCTTTCCCGATCCCACGGTGTAGCGTCCGCTGGGTTTCCAATGAGTGCTTTCGCTGTCGGAAGATTGCGTTGAACCTGGAGAGTTGGGACCCATGGAATGGGGAGCACGCAGGATTCCTTTCAAGGGTCTGCATTTGCTTTCCCAACCTCACCAATCGTCTCAGCCCCAAGAGTGTCCAGCCTTATGTCTTCTGCCGCTGGGGTTGTAGATGTGGTCAATGCTGGTTGCATGCCAGTCCCTGAACGCATTTTGGAAGAATTTCTCTCTGTTTTGCCCTGCTTGTTTCTTCTTTGTGTTGGAAATGTATCCTCAGAATGGGTCTGAGCTGATTTTCCCTGCTGTTTTTAGGCCGCTTTACACACACTTGATGCACTTACACAGAGATATCAAGACTTAGCTTTTAAGATGCTTACTACTCGGATAGATACTTGTGCGATGAACAGGGTCTGGTGAGTCCAGTTGATTGAGCAAGGAGTAGGTCGTGTCCATTCCATATTCGGTTTTCGGAAGGGTATCTGTGCTCATTTCAAACTCGAGTTTTATGCGTCACCCCACCTCACCTTTCCCCTGAAGCAGGCCTAAGTGTGTTTTCTAAAAGGGTGACTCTGTTCTCTTTGGGGATTCAGTTCATGGGGAGCGATTTTTACATTCCCTCGATAAGTGATATCATAAGTTTCTGTCTTTGTGGGACTTACTTCACTGAGGATGATCGTACCTAAATCCACTCAGGATGCTGCTACCAGCCTCATGACGTGGATTTCATGGCTGAGTGACACTCCATTGGACCTACGTAGCACCACTTGTCCACTTGTCCACTTGTCTTTGTCCACTTGTCCACTTGTCTTTGTCCACTTGGCTCTTTCCTGGGATATGAAACGTGTACCGGAGTCGAGGTTCTTGTCAAGACAGCAGCCCTCAACTTTGGGGTCCCTGTGTCTGGTTGATTTTTTCATTTTCCCAAGGTCAACGCCCATGTGTGGAAGTGCCCTATGCTCTGTGGTTCTGTGTTTTACATGTTTTGGGAAAGAGGATACACTTGTGAAGATTGGCTGTTGGCCATTGACATCCCGCCCATCAGCTTAACAAGGCTCCCTTGACTCCGTGGCCTGCCCTGCCTTTCTGGTTTTTAGACTTTTTTCGCCTTGCCCTTTTGCCCCGGGGGGGGGGGAGAGATTTCTTTGTAGTGCTGATTTGCTCTCCCAGGTTGCTTGGTTGGCCAAAAAGGGCGTATGCGTTTTTTCCTGAATATATTCAGGAAAAAACGCATACGCCCTTTTTGGCCAACCGCATCATTGTCCACGTTCTGGCGCTTTTCATGTGCTATCGGGGCCATTCCGATGTACCCGTTGACATCCGTTTCCTGCAGTTCTGCCTTGCGTTCAACGCCTCTTCGTAGCCTGACCTCAATATATTTGGGGGCGATAGTTATCGTTTAGAACTCTGCAGGGTTGGGAAGTGCAGTGCCCCTGAGCTCCATTTCCCAAGTCGCTTTTTTGTGAGTGGGACGCAACACGGCTGGATGGCTTCACGCCCTATTGTCGATCCGGGGTGGCAGGCTGAGCCTTTGGTGAATTCTTCTTCGCGATGGGAAATGAGAGTGACATGTGCCCGACCAAACCCCTCCAGCGAGTCTCTCATTGGTTCCCCCTCTTGCAGTTCATCCTGCGGACAAATTGCAGACGGTACGAAAGAGGCATGGAAAGGCGCTGAGTCTCCAAGTGGGGAGATTGTTAGTAAGGGGGCCTGAATGGAGAACACGAGCACCAGGAGATGAAAAGTGAGGTGAGTTTCAGAAAGCTTTCCCGATCCCACGGTGTAGCGTCCGCTGGGTTTCCAATGAGTGCTTTCGCTGTCGGAAGATTGCGTTGAACCTGGAGAGTTGGGACCCATGGAATGGGGAGCATGCAGGATTCCTTTCAAGGGTCTGCATTTGCTTTCCCAACCTCACCAATCGTCTCAGCCCCAAGAGTGTCCAGCCTTATGTCTTCTGCCGCTGGGGCTGTAGATGTGGTCAATCCTGGTTGCATGCCAGTCCCTGAACGCATTTTGGAAGAAGTTCTCTCTGTTTTGCCCTGCTTGTTTCTTCTTTGTGTTGGAAATGTATCCTCAGAATGGGTCTGAGCTGATTTTCCCTGCTGTTTTTAGGCCGCTTTACACACACTTGATGCACTTACACAGAGATATCAAGACTTAGCTTTTAAGATGCTTACTAGTCGGATAGATACTTGTGCGATGAACAGGGTCTGGTGAGTCCAGTTGATTGAGCAAGGAGTAGGTCGTGTCCATTCCATATTCGGTTTTCGGAAGGGTATCTGTGCTCATTTCAAACTCGAGTTTTATGCGTCACCCCACCTCACCTTTCCCCTGAAGCAGGCCTAAGTGTGTTTTCTAAAAGCGTGACTCTGTTCTCTTTGGGGATTCAGTTCATGGGGAGCGATTTTTACATTCCCTCGATAAGTGATATCATAAGTTTCTGTCTTTGTGGGACTTATTTCACTGAGGATGATCGTACCTAAATCCACTCAGTATGCTGCTACCAGCCTCATGACGTGGATTTCATGGCTGAGTGACACTCCATTGGACCTACGTAGCACCACTTGTCCACTTGTCCACTTGTCTTTGTCCACTTGTCCACTTGTCTTTGTCCACTTGGCTCTTTCCTGGGATATGAAACGTGTACCGGAGTCGAGGTTCTTGTCAAGACAGCAGCCCTCAACTTTGGGGTCCCTGTGTCTGGTTGATTTTTTCATTTTCCCAAGGTCAACGCCCATGTGTGGAAGTGCCCTATGCTCTGTGGTTCTGTGTTTTACATGTTTTGGGAAAGAGGATACACTTGTGAAGATTGGCTGTTGGCCATTGACATCCCGCCCATCAGCTTAACAAGGCTCCCTTGACTCCGTGGCCTGCCCTGCCTTTCAGGTTTTTAGAATTTTTTCGCCTGGCCCTTTTGCCCCGGGGGGGGGGGAGCGAGAGATTTCTTTGTAGTGCTGATTTGCTCTCCCAGGTTGCTTGGTTGGCCAAAAAGGGCGTATGCGTTTTTTCCTGAATATATTCAGGAAAAAACGCATACGCCCTTTTTGGCCAACCGCATCATTGTCCACGTTCTGGCGCTTTTCATGTGCTATCGGGGCCATTCCGATGTACCCGTTGACATCCGTTTCCTGCAGTTCTGCCTTGCGTTCAACGCCTCTTCGTAGCCTGACCTCAATATATTTGGGGGCGATAGTTATCGTTTAGAACTCTGCAGGTTTGGGAAGTGCAGTGCCCCTGAGCTCCATTTCCCAAGTCGCTTTTTTGTGAGTGGGACGCAACACGGCTGGATGGCTTCACGCCCTATTGTCGATCCGGGGTGGCAGGCTGAGCCTTTGGTGAATTCTTCTTCGCGATGGGAAATGAGAGTGACATGTGCCCGACCAAACCCCTCCAGCGAGTCTCTCATTGGTTCCCCCTCTTGCAGTTCATCCTGCGGACAAATTGCAGACGGTACGAAAGAGGCATGGAAAGGCGCTGAGTCTCCAAGTGGGGAGATTGTTAGTAAGGGGGCCTGAATGGAGAACACGAGCACCAGGAAATGAAAAGTGAGGTGAGTTTCAGAAAGCTTTCCCGATCCCACGGTGTAGCGTCCGCTGGGTTTCCAATGAGTGCTTTCGCTGTCGGAAGATTGCGTTGAACCTGGAGAGTTGGGACCCATGGAATGGGGAGCATGCAGGATTCCTTTCAAGGGTCTGCATTTGCTTTCCCAACCTCACCAATCGTCTCAGCCCCAAGAGTGTCCAGCCTTATGTCTTCTGCCGCTGGGGCTGTAGATGTGGTCAATCCTGGTTGCATGCCAGTCCCTGAACGCATTTTGGAAGAATTTCTCTCTGTTTTGCCCTGCTTGTTTCTTCTTTGTGTTGGAAATGTATCCTCAGAATGGGTCTGAGCTGATTTTCCCTGCTGTTTTTAGGCCGCTTTACACACACTTGATGCACTTACACAGAGATATCAAGACTTAGCTTTTAAGATGCTTACTAGTCGGATAGATACTTGTGCGATGAACAGGGTCTGGTGAGTCCAGTTGATTGAGCAAGGAGTAGGTCGTGTCCATTCCATATTCGGTTTTCGGAAGGGTATCTGTGCTCATTTCAAACTCGAGTTTTATGCGTCACCCCACCTCACCTTTCCCCTGAAGCAGGCCTAAGTGTGTTTTCTAAAAGCGTGACTCTGTTCTCTTTGGGGATTCAGTTCATGGGGAGCGATTTTTACATTCCCTCGATAAGTGATATCATAAGTTTCTGTCTTTGTGGGACTTATTTCACTGAGGATGATCGTACCTAAATCCACTCAGTATGCTGCTACCAGCCTCATGACGTGGATTTCATGGCTGAGTGACACTCCATTGGACCTACGTAGCACCACTTGTCCACTTGTCCACTTGTCTTTGTCCACTTGTCCACTTGTCTTTGTCCACTTGGCTCTTTCCTGGGATATGAAACGTGTACCGGAGTCGAGGTTCTTGTCAAGACAGCAGCCCTCAACTTTGGGGTCCCTGTGTCTGGTTGATTTTTTCATTTTCCCAAGGTCAACGCCCATGTGTGGAAGTGCCCTATGCTCTGTGGTTCTGTGTTTTACATGTTTTGGGAAAGAGGATACACTTGTGAAGATTGGCTGTTGGCCATTGACATCCCGCCCATCAGCTTAACAAGGCTCCCTTGACTCCGTGGCCTGCCCTGCCTTTCTGGTTTTTAGACTTTTTTCGCCTGGCCCTTTTGCCCCGGGGGGGTGGGAGAGATTTCTTTGTAGTGCTGATTTGCTCTCCCAGGTTGCTTGGTTGGCCAAAAAGGGCGTATGCGTTTTTTCCTGAATATATTCAGGAAAAAACGCATACGCCCTTTTTGGCCAACCGCATCATTGTCCACGTTCTGGCGCTTTTCATGTGCTATCGGGGCCATTCCGATGTACCCATTGACATCCGTTTCCTGCAGTTCTGCCTTGCGTTCAACGCCTCTTCGTAGCCTGACCTCAATATATTTGGGGGCGATAGTTATCGTTTAGAACTCTGCAGGTTTGGGAAGTGCAGTGCCCCTGAGCTCCATTTCCCAAGTCGCTTTTTTGTGAGTGGGACGCAACACGGCTGGATGGCTTCACGCCCTATTGTCGATCCGGGGTGGCAGGCTGAGCCTTTGGTGAATTCTTCTTCGCGATGGGAAATGAGAGTGACATGTGCCCGACCAAACCCCTCCAGCGAGTCTCTCATTGGTTCCCCCTCTTGCAGTTCATCCTGCGGACAAATTGCAGACGGTACGAAAGAGGCATGGAAAGGCGCTGAGTCTCCAAGTGGGGAGATTGTTAGTAAGGGGGCCTGAATGGAGAACACGAGCACCAGGAGATGAAAAGTGAGGTGAGTTTCAGAAAGCTTTCCCGATCCCACGGTGTAGCGTCCGCTGGGTTTCCAATGAGTGCTTTCGCTGTCGGAAGATTGCGTTGAACCTGGAGAGTTGGGACCCATGGAATGGGGAGCACGCAGGATTCCTTTCAAGGGTCTGCATTTGCTTTCCCAACCTCACCAATCGTCTCAGCCCCAAGAGTGTCCAGCCTTATGTCTTCTGCCGCTGGGGTTGTAGATGTGGTCAATGCTGGTTGCATGCCAGTCCCTGAACGCATTTTGGAAGAATTTCTCTCTGTTTTGCCCTGCTTGTTTCTTCTTTGTGTTGGAAATGTATCCTCAGAATGGGTCTGAGCTGATTTTCCCTGCTGTTTTTAGGCCGCTTTACACACACTTGATGCACTTACACAGAGATATCAAGACTTAGCTTTTAAGATGCTTACTAGTGGGATAGATACTTGTGCGATGAACAGGGTCTGGTGAGTCCAGTTGATTGAGCAAGGAGTAGGTCGTGTCCATTCCATATTCGGTTTTCGGAAGGGTATCTGTGCTCATTTCAAACTCGAGTTTTATGCGTCACCCCACCTCACCTTTCCCCTGAAGCAGGCCTAAGTGTGTTTTCTAAAAGGGTGACTCTGTTCTCTTTGGGGATTCAGTTCATGGGGAGCGATTTTTACATTCCCTCGATAAGTGATATCATAAGTTTCTGTCTTTGTGGGACTTACTTCACTGAGGATGATCGTACCTAAATCCACTCAGGATGCTGCTACCAGCCTCATGACGTGGATTTCATGGCTGAGTGACACTCCATTGGACCTACGTAGCACCACTTGTCCACTTGTCCACTTGTCTTTGTCCACTTGTCCACTTGTCTTTGTCCACTTGGCTCTTTCCTGGGATATGAAACGTGTACCGGAGTCGAGGTTCTTGTCAAGACAGCAGCCCTCAACTTTGGGGTCCCTGTGTCTGGTTGATTTTTTCATTTTCCCAAGGTCAACGCCCATGTGTGGAAGTGCCCTATGCTCTGTGGTTCTGTGTTTTACATGTTTTGGGAAAGAGGATACACTTGTGAAGATTGGCTGTTGGCCATTGACATCCCGCCCATCAGCTTAACAAGGCTCCCTTGACTCCGTGGCCTGCCCTGCCTTTCAGGTTTTTAGACTTTTTTCGCCTGGCCCTTTTGCCCCGGGGGGGGGGGAGCGAGAGATTTCTTTGTAGTGCTGATTTGCTCTCCCAGGTTGCTTGGTTGGCCAAAAAGGGCTTATGCCTTTTTTCCTGAATATATTCAGGAAAAAACGCATACGCCCTTTTTGGCCAACCGCATCATTGTCCACGTTCTGGCGCTTTTCATGTGCTATCGGGGCCATTCCGATGTACCCGTTGACATCCGTTTCCTGCAGTTCTGCTTTGCGTTCAACGCCTCTTCGTAGCCTGACCTCAATATATTTTGGGGCGATAGTTATCGTTTAGAACTCTGCAGGTTTGGGAAGTGCAGTGCCCCTGAGCTCCATTTCCCAAGTCGCTTTTTTGTGAGTGGGACGCAACACGGCTGGATGGCTTCACGCCCTATTGTCGATCCGGGGTGGCAGGCTGAGCCTTTGGTGAATTCTTCTTCGCGATGGGAAATGAGAGTGACATGTGCCCGACCAAACCCCTCCAGCGAGTCTCTCATTGGTTCCCCCTCTTGCAGTTCATCCTGCGGACAAATTGCAGACGGTACGAAAGAGGCATGGAAAGGCGCTGAGTCTCCAAGTGGGGAGATTGTTAGTAAGGGGGCCTGAATGGAGAACACGAGCACCAGGAGATGAAAAGTGAGGTGAGTTTCAGAAAGCTTTCCCGATCCCACGGTGTAGCGTCCGCTGGGTTTCCAATGAGTGCTTTCGCTGTCGGAAGATTGCGTTGAACCTGGAGAGTTGGGACCCATGGAATGGGGAGCACGCAGGATTCCTTTCAAGGGTCTGCATTTGCTTTCCCAACCTCACCAATCGTCTCAGCCCCAAGAGTGTCCAGCCTTATGTCTTCTGCCGCTGGGGCTGTAGATGTGGTCAATCCTGGTTGCATGCCAGTCCCTGAACGCATTTTGGAAGAATTTCTCTCTGTTTTGCCCTGCTTGTTTCTTCTTTGTGTTGGAAATGTATCCTCAGAATGGGTCTGAGCTGATTTTCCCTGCTGTTTTTAGGCCGCTTTACACACACTTGATGCACTTACACAGAGATATCAAGACTTAGCTTTTAAGATGCTTACTAGTCGGATAGATACTTGTGCGATGAACAGGGTCTGGTGAGTCCAGTTGATTGAGCAAGGAGTAGGTCGTGTCCATTCCATATTCGGTTTTCGGAAGGGTATCTGTGCTCATTTCAAACTCGAGTTTTATGCGTCACCCCACCTCACCTTTCCCCTGAAGCAGGCCTAAGTGTGTTTTCTAAAAGCGTGACTCTGTTCTCTTTGGGGATTCAGTTCATGGGGAGCGATTTTTACATTCCCTCGATAAGTGATATCATAAGTTTCTGTCTTTGTGGGACTTATTTCACTGAGGATGATCGTACCTAAATCCACTCAGTATGCTGCTACCAGCCTCATGACGTGGATTTCATGGCTGAGTGACACTCCATTGGACCTACGTAGCACCACTTGTCCACTTGTCCACTTGTCTTTGTCCACTTGTCCACTTGTCTTTGTCCACTTGGCTCTTTCCTGGGATATGAAACGTGTACCGGAGTCGAGGTTCTTGTCAAGACAGCAGCCCTCAACTTTGGGGTCCCTGTGTCTGGTTGATTTTTTCATTTTCCCAAGGTCAACGCCCATGTGTGGAAGTGCCCTATGCTCTGTGGTTCTGTGTTTTACATGTTTTGGGAAAGAGGATACACTTGTGAAGATTGGCTGTTGGCCATTGACATCCCGCCCATCAGCTTAACAAGGCTCCCTTGACTCCGTGGCCTGCCCTGCCTTTCAGGTTTTTAGAATTTTTTCGCCTGGCCCTTTTGCCCCGGGGGGGGGGGAGCGAGAGATTTCTTTGTAGTGCTGATTTGCTCTCCCAGGTTGCTTGGTTGGCCAAAAAGGGCGTATGCGTTTTTTCCTGAATATATTCAGGAAAAAACGCATACGCCCTTTTTGGCCAACCGCATCATTGTCCACGTTCTGGCGCTTTGCATGTGCTATCGGGGCCATTCCGATGTACCCGTTGACATCCGTTTCCTGCAGTTCTGCCTTGCGTTCAACGCCTCTTCGTAGCCTGACCTCAATATATTTGGGGGCGATAGTTATCGTTTAGAACTCTGCAGGTTTGGGAAGTGCAGTGCCCCTGAGCTCCATTTCCCAAGTCGCTTTTTTGTGAGTGGGACGCAACACGGCTGGATGGCTTCACGCCCTATTGTCGATCCGGGGTGGCAGGCTGAGCCTTTGGTGAATTCTTCTTCGCGATGGGAAATGAGAGTGACATGTGCCCGACCAAACCCCTCCAGCGAGTCTCTCATTGGTTCCCCCTCTTGCAGTTCATCCTGCGGACAAATTGCAGACGGTACGAAAGAGGCATGGAAAGGCGCTGAGTCTCCAAGTGGGGAGATTGTTAGTAAGGGGGCCTGAATGGAGAACACGAGCACCAGGAAATGAAAAGTGAGGTGAGTTTCAGAAAGCTTTCCCGATCCCACGGTGTAGCGTCCGCTGGGTTTCCAATGAGTGCTTTCGCTGTCGGAAGATTGCGTTGAACCTGGAGAGTTGGGACCCATGGAATGGGGAGCATGCAGGATTCCTTTCAAGGGTCTGCATTTGCTTTCCCAACCTCACCAATCGTCTCAGCCCCAAGAGTGTCCAGCCTTATGTCTTCTGCCGCTGGGGCTGTAGATGTGGTCAATCCTGGTTGCATGCCAGTCCCTGAACGCATTTTGGAAGAATTTCTCTCTGTTTTGCCCTGCTTGTTTCTTCTTTGTGTTGGAAATGTATCCTCAGAATGGGTCTGAGCTGATTTTCCCTGCTGTTTTTAGGCCGCTTTACACACACTTGATGCACTTACACAGAGATATCAAGACTTAGCTTTTAAGATGCTTACTAGTCGGATAGATACTTGTGCGATGAACAGGGTCTGGTGAGTCCAGTTGATTGAGCAAGGAGTAGGTCGTGTCCATTCCATATTCGGTTTTCGGAAGGGTATCTGTGCTCATTTCAAACTCGAGTTTTATGCGTCACCCCACCTCACCTTTCCCCTGAAGCAGGCCTAAGTGTGTTTTCTAAAAGCGTGACTCTGTTCTCTTTGGGGATTCAGTTCATGGGGAGCGATTTTTACATTCCCTCGATAAGTGATATCATAAGTTTCTGTCTTTGTGGGACTTATTTCACTGAGGATGATCGTACCTAAATCCACTCAGTATGCTGCTACCAGCCTCATGACGTGGATTTCATGGCTGAGTGACACTCCATTGGACCTACGTAGCACCACTTGTCCACTTGTCCACTTGTCTTTGTCCACTTGTCCACTTGTCTTTGTCCACTTGGCTCTTTCCTGGGATATGAAACGTGTACCGGAGTCGAGGTTCTTGTCAAGACAGCAGCCCTCAACTTTGGGGTCCCTGTGTCTGGTTGATTTTTTCATTTTCCCAAGGTCAACGCCCATGTGTGGAAGTGCCCTATGCTCTGTGGTTCTGTGTTTTACATGTTTTGGGAAAGAGGATACACTTGTGAAGATTGGCTGTTGGCCATTGACATCCCGCCCATCAGCTTAACAAGGCTCCCTTGACTCCGTGGCCTGCCCTGCCTTTCAGGTTTTTAGAATTTTTTCGCCTGGCCCTTTTGCCCCGGGGGGGGGGGGGGAGCGAGAGATTTCTTTGTAGTGCTGATTTGCTCTCCCAGGTTGCTTGGTTGGCCAAAAAGGGCGTATGCGTTTTTTCCTGAATATATTCAGGAAAAAACGCATACGCCCTTTTTGGCCAACCGCATCATTGTCCACGTTCTGGCGCTTTTCATGTGCTATCGGGGCCATTCCGATGTACCCGTTGACATCCGTTTCCTGCAGTTCTGCCTTGCGTTCAACGCCTCTTCGTAGCCTGACCTCAATATATTTGGGGGCGATAGTTATCGTTTAGAACTCTGCAGGTTTGGGAAGTGCAGTGCCCCTGAGCTCCATTTCCCAAGTCGCTTTTTTGTGAGTGGGACGCAACACGGCTGGATGGCTTCACGCCCTATTGTCGATCCGGGGTGGCAGGCTGAGCCTTTGGTGAATTCTTCTTCGCGATGGGAAATGAGAGTGACATGTGCCCGACCAAACCCCTCCAGCGAGTCTCTCATTGGTTCCCCCTCTTGCAGTTCATCCTGCGGACAAATTGCAGACGGTACGAAAGAGGCATGGAAAGGCGCTGAGTCTCCAAGTGGGGAGATTGTTAGTAAGGGGGCCTGAATGGAGAACACGAGCACCAGGAGATGAAAAGTGAGGTGAGTTTCAGAAAGCTTTCCCGATCCCACGGTGTAGCGTCCGCTGGGTTTCCAATGAGTGCTTTCGCTGTCGGAAGATTGCGTTGAACCTGGAGAGTTGGGACCCATGGAATGGGGAGCACGCAGGATTCCTTTCAAGGGTCTGCATTTGCTTTCCCAACCTCACCAATCGTCTCAGCCCCAAGAGTGTCCAGCCTTATGTCTTCTGCCGCTGGGGTTGTAGATGTGGTCAATGCTGGTTGCATGCCAGTCCCTGAACGCATTTTGGAAGAATTTCTCTCTGTTTTGCCCTGCTTGTTTCTTCTTTGTGTTGGAAATGTATCCTCAGAATGGGTCTGAGCTGATTTTCCCTGCTGTTTTTAGGCCGCTTTACACACACTTGATGCACTTACACAGAGATATCAAGACTTAGCTTTTAAGATGCTTACTAGTGGGATAGATACTTGTGCGATGAACAGGGTCTGGTGAGTCCAGTTGATTGAGCAAGGAGTAGGTCGTGTCCATTCCATATTCGGTTTTCGGAAGGGTATCTGTGCTCATTTCAAACTCGAGTTTTATGCGTCACCCCACCTCACCTTTCCCCTGAAGCAGGCCTAAGTGTGTTTTCTAAAAGGGTGACTCTGTTCTCTTTGGGGATTCAGTTCATGGGGAGCGATTTTTACATTCCCTCGATAAGTGATATCATAAGTTTCTGTCTTTGTGGGACTTACTTCACTGAGGATGATCGTACCTAAATCCACTCAGGATGCTGCTACCAGCCTCATGACGTGGATTTCATGGCTGAGTGACACTCCATTGGACCTACGTAGCACCACTTGTCCACTTGTCCACTTGTCTTTGTCCACTTGTCCACTTGTCTTTGTCCACTTGGCTCTTTCCTGGGATATGAAACGTGTACCGGAGTCGAGGTTCTTGTCAAGACAGCAGCCCTCAACTTTGGGGTCCCTGTGTCTGGTTGATTTTTTCATTTTCCCAAGGTCAACGCCCATGTGTGGAAGTGCCCTATGCTCTGTGGTTCTGTGTTTTACATGTTTTGGGAAAGAGGATACACTTGTGAAGATTGGCTGTTGGCCATTGACATCCCGCCCATCAGCTTAACAAGGCTCCCTTGACTCCGTGGCCTGCCCTGCCTTTCAGGTTTTTAGACTTTTTTCGCCTGGCCCTTTTGCCCCGGGGGGGGGGGAGCGAGAGATTTCTTTGTAGTGCTGATTTGCTCTCCCAGGTTGCTTGGTTGGCCAAAAAGGGCTTATGCCTTTTTTCCTGAATATATTCAGGAAAAAACGCATACGCCCTTTTTGGCCAACCGCATCATTGTCCACGTTCTGGCGCTTTTCATGTGCTATCGGGGCCATTCCGATGTACCCGTTGACATCCGTTTCCTGCAGTTCTGCTTTGCGTTCAACGCCTCTTCGTAGCCTGACCTCAATATATTTTGGGGCGATAGTTATCGTTTAGAACTCTGCAGGTTTGGGAAGTGCAGTGCCCCTGAGCTCCATTTCCCAAGTCGCTTTTTTGTGAGTGGGACGCAACACGGCTGGATGGCTTCACGCCCTATTGTCGATCCGGGGTGGCAGGCTGAGCCTTTGGTGAATTCTTCTTCGCGATGGGAAATGAGAGTGACATGTGCCCGACCAAACCCCTCCAGCGAGTCTCTCATTGGTTCCCCCTCTTGCAGTTCATCCTGCGGACAAATTGCAGACGGTACGAAAGAGGCATGGAAAGGCGCTGAGTCTCCAAGTGGGGAGATTGTTAGTAAGGGGGCCTGAATGGAGAACACGAGCACCAGGAGATGAAAAGTGAGGTGAGTTTCAGAAAGCTTTCCCGATCCCACGGTGTAGCGTCCGCTGGGTTTCCAATGAGTGCTTTCGCTGTCGGAAGATTGCGTTGAACCTGGAGAGTTGGGACCCATGGAATGGGGAGCACGCAGGATTCCTTTCAAGGGTCTGCATTTGCTTTCCCAACCTCACCAATCGTCTCAGCCCCAAGAGTGTCCAGCCTTATGTCTTCTGCCGCTGGGGCTGTAGATGTGGTTAATGCTGGTTGCATGCCAGTCCCTGAACGCATTTTGGAAGAATTTCTCTCTGTTTTGCCCTGCTTGTTTCTTCTTTGTGTTGGAAATGTATCCTCAGAATGGGTCTGAGCTGATTTTCCCTGCTGTTTTTAGGCCGCTTTACACACACTTGATGCACTTACACAGAGATATCAAGACTTAGCTTTTAAGATGCTTACTAGTCGGATAGATACTTGTGCGATGAACAGGGTCTGGTGAGTCCAGTTGATTGAGCAAGGAGTAGGTCGTGTCCATTCCATATTCGGTTTTCGGAAGGGTATCTGTGCTCATTTCAAACTCGAGTTTTATGCGTCACCCCACCTCACCTTTCCCCTGAAGCAGGCCTAAGTGTGTTTTCTAAAAGCGTGACTCTGTTCGGTTTGGGGATTCAGTTCATGGGGAGCGATTTTTACATTCCCTCGATAAATGATATTATAAGTTTCTGTCTTTGTGGGACTTATTTCACTGAGGATGATCGTACCTAAATCCACTCAGGATGCTGCTACCAGCCTCATGACGTGGATTTCATGGCTGAGTGACACTCCATTGGACCTACGTAGCACCACTTGTCCACTTGTCCACTTGTCTTTGTCCACTTGTCCACTTGTCTTTGTCCACTTGGCTCTTTCCTGGGATATGAAACGTGTACCGGAGTCGAGGTTCTTGTCAAGACAGCAGCCCTCAACTTTGGGGTCCCTGTGTCTGGTTGATTTTATCATTTTCCCAAGGTCAACGCCCATGTGTGAAAGTGCCCTATGCTCTGTGGTTCTTTGTTTTACATGTTTTGGGAAAGAGGATACACTTGTGAAGATTGGCTGTTGGCCATTGACATCCCGCCCATCAGCTTAACAAGGCTCCCTTGACTCGGTGGCCTGCCCTGCCTTTCTGGTTTTTAGACTTTTTTCGCCTGGCCCTTTTGCCCCGGGGGGGGGGGGAGAGATTTCTTTGTAGTGCTGATTTGCTCTCCCAGGTTGCTTGGTTGGCCAAAAAGGGCGTATGCGTTTTTTCCTGAATATATTCAGGAAAAAACGCATACGCCCTTTTTGGCCAACCGCATCATTGTCCACGTTCTGGCGCTTTTCATGTGCTATCGGGGCCATTCCGATGTACCCGTTGACATCCGTTTCCTGCAGTTCTGCCTTGCGTTCAACGCCTCTTCGTAGCCTGACCTCAATATATTTGGGGGCGATAGTTATCGTTTAGAACTCTGCAGGTTTGGGAAGTGCAGTGCCCCTGAGCTCCATTTCCCAAGTCGCTTTTTTGTGAGTGGGACGCAACACGGCTGGATGGCTTCACGCCCTATTGTCGATCCGGGGTGGCAGGCTGAGCCTTTGGTGAATTCTTCTTCGCGATGGGAAATGAGAGTGACATGTGCCCGACCAAACCCCTCCAGCGAGTCTCTCATTGGTTCCCCCTCTTGCAGTTCATCCTGCGGACAAATTGCAGACGGTACGAAAGAGGCATGGAAAGGCGCTGAGTCTCCAAGTGGGGAGATTGTTAGTAAGGGGGCCTGAATGGAGAACACGAGCACCAGGAGATGAAAAGTGAGGTGAGTTTCAGAAAGCTTTCCCGATCCCACGGTGTAGCGTCCGCTGGGTTTCCAATGAGTGCTTTCGCTGTCGGAAGATTGCGTTGAACCTGGAGAGTTGGGACCCATGGAATGGGGAGCATGCAGGATTCCTTTCAAGGGTCTGCATTTGCTTTCCCAACCTCACCAATCGTCTCAGCCCCAAGAGTGTCCAGCCTTATGTCTTCTGCCGCTGGGGCTGTAGATGTGGTCAATCCTGGTTGCATGCCAGTCCCTGAACGCATTTTGGAAGAAGTTCTCTCTGTTTTGCCCTGCTTGTTTCTTCTTTGTGTTGGAAATGTATCCTCAGAATGGGTCTGAGCTGATTTTCCCTGCTGTTTTTAGGCCGCTTTACACACACTTGATGCACTTACACAGAGATATCAAGACTTAGCTTTTAAGATGCTTACTAGTCGGATAGATACTTGTGCGATGAACAGGGTCTGGTGAGTCCAGTTGATTGAGCAAGGAGTAGGTCGTGTCCATTCCATATTCGGTTTTCGGAAGGGTATCTGTGCTCATTTCAAACTCGAGTTTTATGCGTCACCCCACCTCACCTTTCCCCTGAAGCAGGCCTAAGTGTGTTTTCTAAAAGCGTGACTCTGTTCTCTTTGGGGATTCAGTTCATGGGGAGCGATTTTTACATTCCCTCGATAAGTGATATCATAAGTTTCTGTCTTTGTGGGACTTACTTCACTGAGGATGATCGTACCGAAATCCACTCAGGATGCTGCTACCAGCCTCATGACGTGGATTTCATGGCTGAGTGACACTCCATTGGACCTACGTAGCACCACTTGTCCACTTGTCCACTTGTCTTTGTCCACTTGTCCACTTGTCTTTGTCCACTTGGCTCTTTCCTGGGATATGAAACGTGTACCGGAGTCGAGGTTCTTGTCAAGACAGCAGCCCTCAACTTTGGGGTCCCTGTGTCTGGTTGATTTTTTCATTTTCCCAAGGTCAACGCCCATGTGTGGAAGTGCCCTATGCTCTGTGGTTCTGTGTTTTACATGTTTTGGGAAAGAGGATACACTTGTGAAGATTGGCTGTTGGCCATTGACATCCCGCCCATCAGCTTAACAAGGCTCCCTTGACTCCGTGGCCTGCCCTGCCTTTCTGGTTTTTAGACTTTTTTCGCCTGGCCCTTTTGCCCCGGGGGGGGGGAGAGATTTCTTTGTAGTGCTGATTTGCTCTCCCAGGTTGCTTGGTTGGCCAAAAAGGGCGTATGCGTTTTTTCCTGAATATATTCAGGAAAAAACGCATACGCCCTTTTTGGCCAACCGCATCATTGTCCACGTTCTGGCGCTTTTCATGTGCTATCGGGGCCATTCCGATGCACCCGTTGACATCCGTTTCCTGCAGTTCTGCCTTGCGTTCAACGCCTCTTCGTAGCCTGACCTCAATATATTTGGGGGCGATAGTTATCGTTTAGAACTCTGCAGGTTTGGGAAGTGCAGTGCCCCTGAGCTCCATTTCCCAAGTCGCTTTTTTGTGAGTGGGACGCAACACGGCTGGATGGCTTCACGCCCTATTGTCGATCCGGGGTGGCAGGCTGAGCCTTTGGTGAATTCTTCTTCGCGATGGGAAATGAGAGTGACATGTGCCCGACCAAACCCCTCCAGCGAGTCTCTCATTGGTTCCCCCTCTTGCAGTTCATCCTGCGGACAAATTGCAGACGGTACGAAAGAGGCATGGAAAGGCGCTGAGTCTCCAAGTGGGGAGATTGTTAGTAAGGGGGCCTGAATGGAGAACACGAGCACCAGGAGATGAAAAGTGAGGTGAGTTTCAGAAAGCTTTCCCGATCCCACGGTGTAGCGTCCGCTGGGTTTCCAATGAGTGCTTTCGCTGTCGGAAGATTGCGTTGAACCTGGAGAGTTGGGACCCATGGAATGGGGAGCACGCAGGATTCCTTTCAAGGGTCTGCATTTGCTTTCCCAACCTCACCAATCGTCTCAGCCCCAAGAGTGTCCAGCCTTATGTCTTCTGCCGCTGGGGCTGTAGATGTGGTCAATCCTGGTTGCATGCCAGTCCCTGAACGCATTTTGGAAGAAGTTCTCTCTGTTTTGCCCTGCTTGTTTCTTCTTTGTGTTGGAAATGTATCCTCAGAACGGGTCTGAGCTGATTTTCCCTGCTGTTTTTAGGCCGCTTTACACACACTTGATGCACTTACACAGAGATATCAAGACTTAGCTTTTAAGATGCTTACTAGTCGGATAGATACTTGTGCGATGAACAGGGTCTGGTGAGTCCAGTTGATTGAGCAAGGAGTAGGTCGTGTCCATTCCACATTCGGTTTTCGGAAGGGTATCTGTGCTCATTTCAAACTCGAGTTTTATGCGTCACCCCACCTCACCTTTCCCCTGAAGCAGGCCTAAGTGTGTTTTCTAAAAGCGTGACTCTGTTCTCTTTGGGGATTCAGTTCATGGGGAGCGATTTTTACATTCCCTCGATAAGTGATATCATAAGTTTCTGTCTTTGTGGGACTTATTTCACTGAGGATGATCGTACCTAAATCCACTCAGGATGCTGCTACCAGCCTCATGACGTGGATTTCATGGCTGAGTGACACTCCATTGGACCTACGTAGCACCACTTGTCCACTTGTCCACTTGTCTTTGTCCACTTGTCCACTTGTCTTTGTCCACTTGGCTCTTTCCTGGGATATGAAACGTGTACCGGAGTCGAGGTTCTTGTCAAGACAGCAGCCCTCAACTTTGGGGTCCCTGTGTCTGGTTGATTTTTTCATTTTCCCAAGGTCAACGCCCATGTGTGGAAGTGCCCTATGCTCTGTGGTTCTGTGTTTTACATGTTTTGGGAAAGAGGATACACTTGTGAAGATTGGCTGTTGGCCATTGACATCCCGCCCATCAGCTTAACAAGGCTCCCTTGATTCCATGGCCTGCCCTGCCTTTCAGGTTTTTAGACTTTTTTCGCCTGGCCCTTTTGCCCCGGGGGGGGGGGAGCGAGAGATTTTTTTGTAGTGCTGATTTGCTCTCCCAGGTTGCTTGGTTGGCCAAAAAGGGCGTATGCGTTTTTTCCTGAATATATTCAGGAAAAAACGCATACGCCCTTTTTAGCCAACCGCATCATTGTCCACGTTCTGGCGCTTTTCATGTGCTATCGGGGCCATTCCGATGTACCCGTTGACATCCGTTTCCTGCAGTTCTGCCTTGCGTTCAACGCCTCTTCGTAGCCTGACCTCAATATATTTGGGGGCGATAGTTATCGTTTAGAACTCTGTAGGTTTGGGAAGTGCAGTGCCCCTGAGCTCCATTTCCCAAGTCGCTTTTTTGTGAGTGGGACGCAACACGGCTGGATGGCTTCACGCCCTATTGTCGATCCGGGGTGGCAGGCTGAGCCTTTGGTGAATTCTTCTTCGCGATGGGAAATGAGAGTGACATGTGCCCGACCAAACCCCTCCAGCGAGTCTCTCATTGGTTCCCCCTCTTGCAGTTCATCCTGCGGACAAATTGCAGACGGTACGAAAGAGGCATGGAAAGGCGCTGAGTCTCCAAGTGGGGAGATTGTTAGTAAGGGGGCCTGAATGGAGAACACGAGCACCAGGAGATGAAAAGTGAGGTGAGTTTCAGAAAGCTTTCCCGATCCCACGGTGTAGCGTCCGCTGGGTTTCCAATGAGTGCTTTCGCTGTCGGAAGATTGCGTTGAACCTGGAGAGTTGGGACCCATGGAATGGGGAGCACGCAGGATTCCTTTCAAGGGTCTGCATTTGCTTTCCCAACCTCACCAATCGTCTCAGCCCCAAGAGTGTCCAGCCTTATGTCTTCTGCCGCTGGGGCTGTAGATGTGGTCAATGCTGGTTGCATGCCAGTCCCTGAACGCATTTTGGAAGAATTTCTCTCTGTTTTGCCCTGCTTGTTTCTTCTTTGTGTTGGAAATGTATCCTCAGAATGGGTCTGAGCTGATTTTCCCTGCTGTTTTTAGGCCGCTTTACACACACTTGATGCACTTACACAGAGATATCAAGACTTAGCTTTTAAGATGCTTACTAGTCGGATAGATACTTGTGCGATGAACAGGGTCTGGTGAGTCCAGTTGATTGAGCAAGGAGTAGGTCGTGTCCATTCCATATTGGGTTTTCGGAAGGGTATCTGTGCTCATTTCAAACTCGAGTTTTATGCGTCACCCCACCTCACCTTTCCCCTGAAGCAGGCCTAAGTGTGTTTTCTAAAAGCGTGACTCTGTTCGGTTTGGGGATTCAGTTCATGGGGAGCGATTTTTACATTCCCTCGATAAATGATATCATAAGTTTCTGTCTTTGTGGGACTTATTTCACTGAGGATGATCGTACCTAAATCCACTCAGGATGCTGCTACCAGCCTCATGACGTGGATTTCATGGCTGAGTGACACTCCATTGGACCTACGTAGCACCACTTGTCCACTTGTCCACTTGTCTTTGTCCACTTGTCCACTTGTCTTTGTCCACTTGGCTCTTTCCTGGGATATGAAACGTGTACCGGAGTCGAGGTTCTTGTCAAGACAGCAGCCCTCAACTTTGGGGTCCCTGTGTCTGGTTGATTTTTTCATTTTCCCAAGGTCAACGCCCATGTGTGGAAGTGCCCTATGCTCTGTGGTTCTGTGTTTTACATGTTTTTGGAAAGAGGATACACTTGTGAAGATTGGCTGTTGGCCATTGACATCCCGCCCATCAGCTTAACAAGGCTCCCTTGACTCCGTGGCCTGCCCTGCCTTTCTGGTTTTTAGACTTTTTTCGCCTGGCCCTTTTGCCCCGGGGGGGGGGGGGGTGAGATTTCTTTGTAGTGCTGATTTGCTCTCCCAGGTTGCTTGGTTGGCCAAAAAGGGCGTATGCGTTTTTTCCTGAATATATTCAGGAAAAAACGCATACGCCCTTTTTGGCCAACCGCATCATTGTCCACGTTCTGGCGCTTTTCATGTGCTATCGGGGCCATTCCGATGTACCCGTTGACATCCGTTTCCTGCAGTTCTGCCTTGGTGTTCAACGCCTCTTCGTAGCCTGACCTCAATATATTTTGGGGCGATAGTTATCGTTTAGAACTCTGCAGGTTTGGGAAGTGCAGTGCCCCTGAGCTCCATTTCCCAAGTCGCTTTTTTGTGAGTGGGACGCAACACGGCTGGATGGCTTCACGCCCTATTGTCGATCCGGGGTGGCAGGCTGAGCCTTTGGTGAATTCTTCTTCGCGTTGGGAAATGAGAGTGACATGTGCCCGACCAAACCCCTCCAGCGAGTCTCTCATTGGTTTCCCCTCTTGCAGTTCATCCTGCGGACAAATTGCAGACGGTACGAAAGAGGCATGGAAAGGCGCTGAGTCTCCAAGTGGGGAGATTGTTAGTAAGGGGGCCTGAATGGAGAACACGAGCACCAGGAGATGAAAAGTGAGGTGAGTTTCAGAAAGCTTTCCCGATCCCACGGTGTAGCGTCCGCTGGGTTTCCAATGAGTGCTTTCGCTGTCGGAAGATTGCGTTGAACCTGGAGAGTTGGGACCCATGGAATGGGGAGCACGCAGGATTCCTTTCAAGGGTCTGCATTTGCTTTCCCAACCTCACCAATCGTCTCAGCCCCAAGAGTGTCCAGCCTTATGTCTTCTGCCGCTGGGGCTGTAGATGTGGTCAATCCTGGTTGCATGCCAGTCCCTGAACGCATTTTGGAAGAATTTCTCTCTGTTTTGCCCTGCTTTTTTCTTCTTTGTGTTGGAAATGTATCCTCAGAATGGGTCTGAGCTGATTTTCCCTGCTGTTTTTAGGCCGCTTTACACACACTTGATGCACTTACACAGAGATATCAAGACTTAGCTTTTAAGATGCTTACTAGTGGGATAGATACTTGTGCGATGAACAGGGTCTGGTGAGTCCAGTTGATTGAGCAAGGAGTAGGTCGTGTCCATTCCATATTCGGTTTTCGGAAGGGTATCTCTGCTCATTTCAAACTCGAGTTTTATGCGTCACCCCACCTCACCTTTCCCCTGAAGCAGGCCTAAGTGTGTTTTCTAAAAGGGTGACTCTGTTCTGTTTGGGGATTCAGTTCATGGGGAGCGATTTTTACATTCCCTCGATAAGTGATATCATAAGTTTCTGTCTTTGTGGGACTTATTTCACTGAGGATGATCGTACCTAAATCCACTCAGGATGCTGCTACCAGCCTCATGACGTGGATTTCATGGCTGAGTGACACTCCATTGGACCTACGTAGCACCACTTGTCCACTTGTCCACTTGTCTTTGTCCACTTGTCCACTTGTCTTTGTCCACTTGGCTCTTTCCTGGGATATGAAACGTGTACCGGAGTCGAGGTTCTTGTCAAGACAGCAGCCCTCAACTTTGGGGTCCCTGTGTCTGGTTGATTTTTTCATTTTCCCAAGGTCAACGCCCATGTGTGGAAGTGCCCTATGCTCTGTGGTTCTGTGTTTTCCATGTTTTGGGAAAGAGGATACACTTGTGAAGATTGGCTGTTGGCCATTGACATCCCGCCCATCAGCTTAACAAGGCTCCCTTGACTCCGTGGCCTGCCCTGCCTTTCTGGTTTTTAGACTTTTTTCGCCTGGCCCTTTTGCCCCGGGGGGGGGGTGAGATTTCTTTGTAGTGCTGATTTGCTCTCCCAGGTTGCTTGGTTGGCCAAAAAGGGCGTATGCGTTTTTTCCTGAATATATTCAGGAAAAAACGCATACGCCCTTTTTGGCCAACCGCATCATTGTCCACGTTCTGGCGCTTTTCATGTGCTATCGGGGCCATTCCGATGTACCCGTTGACATCCGTTTCCTGCAGTTCTGCCTTGGTGTTCAACGCCTCTTCGTAGCCTGACCTCAATATATTTTGGGGCGATAGTTATCGTTTAGAACTCTGCAGGTTTGGGAAGTGCAGTGCCCCTGAGCTCCATTTCCCAAGTCGCTTTTTTGTGAGTGGGACGCAACACGGCTGGATGGCTTCACGCCCTATTGTCGATCCGGGGTGGCAGGCTGAGCCTTTGGTGAATTCTTCTTCGCGTTGGGAAATGAGAGTGACATGTGCCCGACCAAACCCCTCCAGCGAGTCTCTCATTGGTTTCCCCTCTTGCAGTTCATCCTGCGGACAAATTGCAGACGGTACGAAAGAGGCATGGAAAGGCGCTGAGTCTCCAAGTGGGGAGATTGTTAGTAAGGGGGCCTGAATGGAGAACACGAGCACCAGGAGATGAAAAGTGAGGTGAGTTTCAGAAAGCTTTCCCGATCGCACGGTGTAGCGTCCGCTGGGTTTCCAATGAGTGCTTTCGCTGTCGGAAGATTGCGTTGAACCTGGAGAGTTGGGACCCATGGAATGGGGAGCACGCAGGATTCCTTTCAAGGGTCTGCATTTGCTTTCCCAACCTCACCAATCGTCTCAGCCCCAAGAGTGTCCAGCCTTATGTCTTCTGCCGCTGGGGCTGTAGATGTGGTCAATCCTGGTTGCATGCCAGTCCCTGAACGCATTTTGGAAGAATTTCTCTCTGTTTTGCCCTGCTTTTTTCTTCTTTGTGTTGGAAATGTATCCTCAGAATGGGTCTGAGCTGATTTTCCCTGCTGTTTTTAGGCCGCTTTACACACACTTGATGCACTTACACAGAGATATCAAGACTTAGCTTTTAAGATGCTTACTAGTGGGATAGATACTTGTGCGATGAACAGGGTCTGGTGAGTCCAGTTGATTGAGCAAGGAGTAGGTCGTGTCCATTCCATATTCGGTTTTCGGAAGGGTATCTGTGCTCATTTCAAACTCGAGTTTTATGCGTCACCCCACCTCACCTTTCCCCTGAAGCAGGCCTAAGTGTGTTTTCTAAAAGCGTGACTCTGTTCTGTTTGGGGATTCAGTTCATGGGGAGCGATTTTTACATTCCCTCGATAAGTGATATCATAAGTTTCTGTCTTTGTGGGACTTATTTCACTGAGGATGATCGTACCTAAATCCACTCAGGATGCTGCTACCAGCCTCATGACGTGGATTTCATGGCTGAGTGACACTCCATTGGACCTACGTAGCACCACTTGTCCACTTGTCCACTTGTCTTTGTCCACTTGTCCACTTGTCTTTGTCCACTTGGCTCTTTCCTGGGATATGAAACGTGTACCGGAGTCGAGGTTCTTGTCAAGACAGCAGCCCTCAACTTTGGGGTCCCTGTGTCTGGTTGATTTTTTCATTTTCCCAAGGTCAACGCCCATGTGTGGAAGTGCCCTATGCTCTGTGGTTCTGTGTTTTACATGTTTTGGGAAAGAGGATACACTTGTGAAGATTGGCTGTTGGCCATTGACATCCCGCCCATCAGCTTAACAAGGCTCCCTTGACTCCGTGGCCTGCCCTGCCTTTCTGGTTTTTAGACTTTTTTCGCCTGGCCCTTTTGCCCCGGGGGGGGGGGGTGAGATTTCTTTGTAGTGCTGATTTGCTCTCCCAGGTTGCTTGGTTGGCCAAAAAGGGCGTATGCGTTTTTTCCTGAATATATTCAGGAAAAAACGCATACGCCCTTTTTGGCCAACCGCATCATTGTCCACGTTCTGGCGCTTTTCATGTGCTATCGGGGCCATTCCGATGTACCCGTTGACATCCGTTTCCTGCAGTTCTGCCTTGGTGTTCAACGCCTCTTCGTAGCCTGACCTCAATATATTTTGGGGCGATAGTTATCGTTTAGAACTCTGCAGGTTTGGGAAGTGCAGTGCCCCTGAGCTCCATTTCCCAAGTCGCTTTTTTGTGAGTGGGACGCAACACGGCTGGATGGCTTCACGCCCTATTGTCGATCCGGGGTGGCAGGCTGAGCCTTTGGTGAATTCTTCTTCGCGATGGGAAATGAGAGTGACATGTGCCCGACCAAACCCCTCCAGCGAGTCTCTCATTGGTTCCCCCTCTTGCAGTTCATCCTGCGGACAAATTGCAGACGGTACGAAAGAGGCATGGAAAGGCGCTGAGTCTCCAAGTGGGGAGATTGTTAGTAAGGGGGCCTGAATGGAGAACACGAGCACCAGGAGATGAAAAGTGAGGTGAGTTTCAGAAAGCTTTCCCGATCCCACGGTGTAGCGTCCGCTGGGTTTCCAATGAGTGCTTTCGCTGTCGGAAGATTGCGTTGAACCTGGAGAGTTGGGACCCATGGAATGGGGAGCACGCAGGATTCCTTTCAAGGGTCTGCATTTGCTTTCCCAACCTCACCAATCGTCTCAGCCCCAAGAGTGTCCAGCCTTATGTCTTCTGCCGCTGGGGCTGTAGATGTGGTCAATCCTGGTTGCATGCCAGTCCCTGAACGCATTTTGGAAGAATTTCTCTCTGTTTTGCCCTGCTTGTTTCTTCTTTGTGTTGGAAATGTATCCTCAGAATGGGTCTGAGCTGATTTTCCCTGCTGTTTTTAGGCCGCTTTACACACACTTGATGCACTTACACAGAGATATCAAGACTTAGCTTTTAAGATGCTTACTAGTCGGATAGATACTTGTGCGATGAACAGGGTCTGGTGAGTCCAGTTGATTGAGCAAGGAGTAGGTCGTGTCCATTCCATATTCGGTTTTCGGAAGGGTATCTGTGCTCATTTCAAACTCGAGTTTTATGCGTCACCCCACCTCACCTTTCCCCTGAAGCAGGCCTAAGTGTGTTTTCTAAAAGGGTGACTCTGTTCTGTTTGGGGATTCAGTTCATGGGGAGCGATTTTTACATTCCCTCGATAAGTGATATCATAAGTTTCTGTCTTTGTGGGACTTATTTCACTGAGGATGATCGTACCTAAATCCACTCAGGATGCTGCTACCAGCCTCATGACGTGGATTTCATGGCTGAGTGACACTCCATTGGACCTACGTAGCACCACTTGTCCACTTGTCCACTTGTCTTTGTCCACTTGTCCACTTGTCTTTGTCCACTTGGCTCTTTCCTGGGATATGAAACGTGTACCGGAGTCGAGGTTCTTGTCAAGACAGCAGCCCTCAACTTTGGGGTCCCTGTGTCTGGTTGATTTTTTCATTTTCCAAAGGTCAACGCCCATGTGTGGAAGTGCCCTATGCTCTGTGGTTCTGTGTTTTCCATGTTTTGGGAAAGAGGATACACTTGTGAAGATTGGCTGTTGGCCATTGACATCCCGCCCATCAGCTTAACAAGGCTCCGTTGACTCCGTGGCCTGCCCTGCCTTTCTGGTTTTTAGACTTTTTTCGCCTGGCCCTTTTGCCCCGGGGGGGGGGGGAGAGATTTCTTTGTAGTGCTGATTTGCTCTCCCAGGTTGTTTGGTTGGCCAAAAAGGGCGTATGCCTTTTTTCCTGAATATATTCAGGAAAAAAGGCATACGCCCTTTTTGGCCAACCGCATCATTGTCCACGTTCTGGCGCTTTTCATGTGCTATCGGGGCCATTCCGATGTACCCGTTGACATCCGTTTCCTGCAGTTCTGCCTTGCGTTCAACGCCTCTTCGTAGCCTGACCTCAATATATTTTGGGGCGATAGTTATCGTTTAGAACTCTGCAGGTTTGGGAAGTGCAGTGCCCCTGAGCTCCATTTCCCCAGTCGCTTTTTTGTGAGTGGGACGCAACACGGCTGGATGGCTTCACGCCCTATTGTCGATCCGGGGTGGCAGGCTGAGCCTTTGGTGAATTCTTCTTCGCGATGGGAAATGAGAGTGACATGTACCCGACCAAACACCTCCAGCGAGTCTCTCATTGGTTCCCCCTCTTGCAGTTCATCCTGCGGACAAATTGCAGACGGTACGAAAGAGGCATGGAAAGGCGCTGAGTCTCCAAGTGGGGAGATTGTTAGTAAGGGGGCCTGAATGGAGAACACGAGCACCAGGAGATGAAAAGTGAGATGAGTTTCAGAAAGCTTTCCAGATCCCACGGTGTAGCATCCGCTGGGTTTCCAATGAGTGCTTTCGCTGTCGGAAGATTGCGTTGAACCTGGAGAGTTGGGACCCATGGAATGGGGAGCACGCAGGATTCCTTTCAAGGGTCTGCATTTGCTTTCCCAACCTCACCAATCGTCTCAGCCCCAAGAGTGTCCAGCCTTATGTCTTCTGCCGCTGGGGCTGTAGATGTGGTCAATCCTGGTTGCATGCCAGTCCCTGAACGCATTTTGGAAGAATTTCTCTCTGTTTTGCCCTGCTTGTTTCTTCTTTGTGTTGGAAATGTATCCTCAGAATGGGTCTGAGCTGATTTTCCCTGCTGTTTTTAGGCCGCTTTACACACACTTGATGCACTTACACAGAGATATCAAGACTTAGCTTTTAAGATGCTTACTAGTGGGATAGATACTTGTGCGATGAACAGGGTCTGGTGAGTCCAGTTGATTGAGCAAGGAGTAGGTCGTGTCCATTCCATATTCGGTTTTCGGAAGGGTATCTGTGCTCATTTCAAACTCGAGTTTTATGCGTCACCCCACCTCACCTTTCCCCTGAAGCAGGCCTAAGTGTGTTTCCTAAAAGCGTGACTCTGTTCTGTTTGGGGATTCAGTTCATGGGGAGCGATTTTTACATTCCCTCGATAAGTGATATCATAAGTTTCTGTCTTTGTGGGACTTATTTCACTGAGGATGATCATACCTAAATCCACTCAGGATGCTGCTACCAGCCTCATGACGTGGATTTCATGGCTGAGTGACACTCCATTGGACCTACGTAGCACCACTTGTCCACTTGTCCACTTGTCTTTGTCCACTTGTCCACTTGTCTTTGTCCACTTGCCTCTTTCCTGGGATATGAAACGTGTACCAGAGTCGAGGTTGTTGTCAAGACAGCAGCCCTCAACTTTGGGGTCCCTGTGTCTGGTTGATTTTTTCATTTTCCGAAGGTCAACGCCCATGTGTGGAAGTGCCCTATGCTCTGTGGTTCTGTGTTTTCCATGTTTTGGGAAAGAGGATACACTTGTGAAGATTGGCTGTTGGCCATTGACATCCCGCCCATCAGCTTAACAAGGCTCCCTTGACTCCGTGGCCTGCCCTGCCTTTCAGGTTTTTAGACTTTTTTCGCCTGGCCCTTTTGCCCCGGGGGGGGGGAGCGAGAGATTTCTTTGTAGTGCTGATTTGCTCTCCCAGGTTGCTTGGTTGGCCAAAAAGGGCGTATGCGTTTTTTCCTGAATATATTCAGGAAAAAACGCATACGCCCTTTTTGGCCAACCGCATCATTGTCCACGTTCTGGCGCTTTTCATGTGCTATCGGGGCCATTCCGATGTACCCGTTGACATCCGTTTCCTGCAGTTCTGCCTTGCGTTCAACGCCTCTTCGTAGCCTGACCTCAATATATTTGGGGGCGATAGTTATCGTTTAGAACTCTGCAGGTTTGGGAAGTGCAGTGCCCCTGAGCTCCATTTCCCAAGTCGCTTTTTTGTGAGTGGGACGCAACACGGCTGGATGGCTTCACGCCCTATTGTCGATCCGGGGTGGCAGCCTGAGCCTTTGGTGAATTCTTCTTCGCGATGGGAAATGAGAGTGACATGTGCCCGACCAAACCCCTCCAGCGAGTCTCTCATTGGTTCCCCCTCTTGCAGTTCATCCTGCGGACAAATTGCAGACGGTACGAAAGAGGCATGGAAAGGCGCTGAGTCTCCAAGTGGGGAGATTGTTAGTAAGGGGGCCTGAATGGAGAACACGAGCACCAGGAGATGAAAAGTGAGGTGAGTTTCAGAAAGCTTTCCCGATCCCACGGTGTAGCGTCCGCTGGGTTTCCAATGAGTGCTTTCGCTGTCGGAAGATTGCGTTGAACCTGGAGAGTTGGGACCCATGGAATGGGGAGCACGCAGGATTCCTTTCAAGGGTCTGCATTTGCTTTCCCAACCTCACCAATCGTCTCAGCCCCAAGAGTGTCCAGCCTTATGTCTTCTGCCGCTGGGTTTGTAGATGTGGTCAATGCTGGTTGCATGCCAGTCCCTGAACGCATTTTGGAAGAATTTCTCTCTGTTTTGCCCTGCTTGTTTCTTCTTTGTGTTGGAAATGTATCCTCAGAATGGGTCTGAGCTGATTTTCCCTGCTGTTTTTAGGCCGCTTTACACACACTTGATGCACTTACACAGAGATATCAAGACTTAGCTTTTAAGATGCTTACTAGTCGGATAGATACTTGTGCGATGAACAGGGTCTGGTGAGTCCAGTTGATTGAGCAAGGAGTAGGTCGTGTCCATTCCATATTCGGTTTTCGGAAGGGTATCTGTGCTCATTTCAAACTCGAGTTTTATGCGTCACCCCACCTCACCTTTCCCCTGAAGCAGGCCTAAGTGTGTTTTCTAAAAGGGTGACTCTGTTCTGTTTGGGGATTCAGTTCATGGGGAGCGATTTTTACATTCCCTCGATAAGTGATATCATAAGTTTCTGTCTTTGTGGGACTTACTTCACTGAGGATGATCGTACCGAAATCCACTCAGGATGCTGCTACCAGCCTCATGACGTGGATTTCATGGCTGAGTGACACTCCATTGGACCTACGTAGCACCACTTGTCCACTTGTCCACTTGTCTTTGTCCACTTGTCCACTTGTCTTTGTCCACTTGGCTCTTTCCTGGGATATGAAACGTGTACCGGAGTCGAGGTTCTTGTCAAGACAGCAGCCCTCAACTTTGGGGTCCCTGTGTCTGGTTGATTTTTTCATTTTCCCAAGGTCAACGCCCATGTGTGGAAGTGCCCTATGCTCTGTGGTTCTGTGTTTTCCATGTTTTGGGAAAGAGGATACACTTGTGAAGATTGGCTGTTGGCCATTGACATCCCGCCCATCAGCTTAACAAGGCTCCGTTGACTCCGTGGCCTGCCCTGCCTTTCTGGTTTTTAGACTTTTTTCGCCTGGCCCTTTTGCCCCGGGGGGGGGGGGGCGAGAGATTTCTTTGTAGTGCTGATTTGCTCTCCCAGGTTGCTTGGTTGGCCAAAAAGGGCGTATGCGTTTTTTCCTGAATATGTTCAGGAAAAAACGCATACGCCCTTTTTGGCCAACCGCATCATTGTCCACGTTCTGGCGCTTTTCATGTGCTATCGGGGCCATTCCGATGTACCCGTTGACATCCGTTTCCTTCAGTTCTGCCTTGCGTTCAACGCCTCTTCGTAGCCTGACCTCAATATATTTGGGGGCGATAGTTATCGTTTAGAACTCTGCAGGTTTGGGAAGTGCAGTGCCCCTGAGCTCCATTTCCCAAGTCGCTTTTTTGTGAGTGGGACGCAACACGGCTGGATGGCTTCACGCCCTATTGTCGATCCGGGGTGGCAGCCTGAGCCTTTGGTGAATTCTTCTTCGCGATGGGAAATGAGAGTGACATGTGCCCGACCAAACCCCTCCAGCGAGTCTCTCATTGGTTCCCCCTCTTGCAGTTCATCCTGCGGACAAATTGCAGACGGTACGAAAGAGGCATGGAAAGGCGCTGAGTCTCCAAGTGGGGAGATTGTTAGTAAGGGGGCCTGAATGGAGAACACGAGCACCAGGAGATGAAAAGTGAGGTGAGTTTCAGAAAGCTTTCCCGATCCCACGGTGTAGCGTCCGCTGGGTTTCCAATGAGTGCTTTCGCTATCGGAAGATTGCGTTGAACCTGGAGAGTTGGGACCCATGGAATGGGGAGCACGCAGGATTCCTTTCAAGGGTCTGCATTTGCTTTCCCAACCTCACCAATCGTCTCAGCCCCAAGAGTGTCCAGCCTTATGTCTTCTGCCGCTGGGGCTGTAGATGTGGTCAATCCTGGTTGCATGCCAGTCCCTGAACGCATTTTGGAAGAATTTCTCTCTGTTTTGCCCTGCTTGTTTCTTCTTTGTGTTGGAAATGTATCCTCAGAATGGGTCTGAGCTGATTTTCCCTGCTGTTTTTAGGCCGCTTTACACACACTTGATGCACTTACACAGAGATATCAAGAGTTAGCTTTTAAGATGCTTACTAGTCGGATAGATACTTGTGCGATGAACAGGTTCTGGTGAGTCCAGTTGATTGAGCAAGGAGTAGGTCGTGTCCATTCCATATTCGGTTTTCGGAAGGGTATCTGTGCTCATTTCAAACTCGAGTTTTATGCGTCACCCCACCTCACCTTTCCCCTGAAGCAGGCCTAAGTGTGTTTTCTAAAAGCGTGACTCTGTTCTGTTTGGGGATTCAGTTCATGGGGAGCGATTTTTACATTCCCTCGATAAGTGATATCATAAGTTTCTGTCTTTGTGGGACTTATTTCACTGAGGATGATCGTACCTAAATCCACTCAGGATGCTGCTACCAGCCTCATGACGTGGATTTCATGGCTGAGTGACACTCCATTGGACCTACGTAGCACCACTTGTCCACTTGTCCACTTGTCTTTGTCCACTTGTCCACTTGTCTTTGTCCACTTGGCTCTTTCCTGGGATATGAAACGTGTACCGGAGTCGAGGTTCTTGTCAAGACAGCAGCCCTCAACTTTGGGGTCCCTGTGTCTGGTTGATTTTTTCATTTTCCCAAGGTCAACGCCCATGTGTGGAAGTGCCCTATGCTCTGTGGTTCTGTGTTTTACATGTTTTGGGAAAGAGGATACACTTGTGAAGATTGGCTGTTGGCCATTGACATCCCGCCCATCAGCTTAACAAGGCTCCCTTGACTCCGTGGCCTGCCCTGCCTTTCTGGTTTTTAGACTTTTTTCGCCTGGCCCTTTTGCCCCGGGGGGGGGGAGAGATTTCTTTGTAGTGCTGATTTGCTCTCCCAGGTTGTTTGGTTGGCCAAAAAGGGCGTATGCCTTTTTTCCTGAATATATTCAGGAAAAAAGGCATACGCCCTTTTTGGCCAACCGCATCATTGTCCACGTTCTGGCGCTTTTCATGTGCTATCGGGGCCATTCCGATGTACCCGTTGACATCCGTTTCCTGCAGTTCTGCCTTGCGTTCAACGCCTCTTCGTAGCCTGACCTCAATATATTTTGGGGCGATAGTTATCGTTTAGAACTCTGCAGGTTTGGGAAGTGCAGTGCCCCTGAGCTCCATTTCCCCAGTCGCTTTTTTGTGAGTGGGACGCAACACGGCTGGATGGCTTCACGCCCTATTGTCGATCCGGGGTGGCAGGCTGAGCCTTTGGTGAATTCTTCTTCGCGATGGGAAATGAGAGTGACATGTACCCGACCAAACCCCTCCAGCGAGTCTCTCATTGGTTCCCCCTCTTGCAGTTCATCCTGCGGACAAATTGCAGACGGTACGAAAGAGGCATGGAAAGGCGCTGAGTCTCCAAGTGGGGAGATTGTTAGTAAGGGGGCCTGAATGGAGAACACGAGCACCAGGAGATGAAAAGTGAGATGAGTTTCAGAAAGCTTTCCAGATCCCACGGTGTAGCATCCGCTGGGTTTCCAATGAGTGCTTTCGCTGTCGGAAGATTGCGTTGAACCTGGAGAGTTGGGACCCATGGAATGGGGAGCACGCAGGATTCCTTTCAAGGGTCTGCATTTGCTTTCCCAACCTCACCAATCGTCTCAGCCCCAAGAGTGTCCAGCCTTATGTCTTCTGCCGCTGGGGCTGTAGATGTGGTCAATGCTGGTTGCATGCCAGTCCCTGAACGCATTTTGGAAGAATTTCTCTCTGTTTTGCCCTGCTTGTTTCTTCTTTGTGTTGGAAATGTATCCTCAGAATGGGTCTGAGCTGATTTTCCCTGCTGTTTTTAGGCCGCTTTACACACACTTGATGCACTTACACAGAGATATCAAGACTTAGCTTTTAAGATGCTTACTAGTGGGATAGATACTTGTGCGATGAACAGGGTCTGGTGAGTCCAGTTGATTGAGCAAGGAGTAGGTCGTGTCCATTCCATATTCGGTTTTCGGAAGGGTATCTGTGCTCATTTCAAACTCGAGTTTTATGCGTCACCCCACCTCACCTTTCCCCTGAAGCAGGCCTAAGTGTGTTTCCTAAAAGCGTGACTCTGTTCTGTTTGGGGATTCAGTTCATGGGGAGCGATTTTTACATTCCCTCGATAAGTGATATCATAAGTTTCTGTCTTTGTGGGACTTATTTCACTGAGGATGATCATACCTAAATCCACTCAGGATGCTGCTACCAGCCTCATGACGTGGATTTCATGGCTGAGTGACACTCCATTGGACCTACGTAGCACCACTTGTCCACTTGTCCACTTGTCTTTGTCCACTTGTCCACTTGTCTTTGTCCACTTGCCTCTTTCCTGGGATATGAAACGTGTACCAGAGTCGAGGTTGTTGTCAAGACAGCAGCCCTCAACTTTGGGGTCCCTGTGTCTGGTTGATTTTTTCATTTTCCGAAGGTCAACGCCCATGTGTGGAAGTGCCCTATGCTCTGTGGTTCTGTGTTTTCCATGTTTTGGGAAAGAGGATACACTTGTGAAGATTGGCTGTTGGCCATTGACATCCCGCCCATCAGCTTAACAAGGCTCCCTTGACTCCGTGGCCTGCCCTGCCTTTCAGGTTTTTAGACTTTTTTCGCCTGGCCCTTTTGCCCCGGGGGGGGGGAGCGAGAGATTTCTTTGTAGTGCTGATTTGCTCTCCCAGGTTGCTTGGTTGGCCACGTTCTGGCGCTTTTCATGTGCTATCGGGGCCATTCCGATGTACCCGTTGACATCCGTTTCCTGCAGTTCTGCCTTGCGTTCAACGCCTCTTCGTAGCCTGACCTCAATATATTTGGGGGCGATAGTTATCGTTTAGAACTCTGCAGGTTTGGGAAGTGCAGTGCCCCTGAGCTCCATTTCCCAAGTCGCTTTTTTGTGAGTGGGACGCAACACGGCTGGATGGCTTCACGCCCTATTGTCGATCCGGGGTGGCAGGCTGAGCCTTTGGTGAATTCTTCTTCGCGATGGGAAATGAGAGTGACATGTGCCCGACCAAACCCCTCCAGCGAGTCTCTCATTGGTTCCCCCTCTTGCAGTTCATCCTGCGGACAAATTGCAGACGGTACGAAAGAGGCATGGAAAGGCGCTGAGTCTCCAAGTGGGGAGATTGTTAGTAAGGGGGCCTGAATGGAGAACACGAGCACCAGGAGATGAAAAGTGAGGTGAGTTTCAGAAAGCTTTCCCGATCCCACGGTGTAGCGTCCGCTGGGTTTCCAATGAGTGCTTTCGCTGTCGGAAGATTGCGTTGAACCTGGAGAGTTGGGACCCATGGAATGGGGAGCACGCAGGATTCCTTTCAAGGGTCTGCATTTGCTTTCCCAACCTCACCAATCGTCTCAGCCCCAAGAGTGTCCAGCCTTATGTCTTCTGCCGCTGGGGTTGTAGATGTGGTCAATGCTGGTTGCATGCCAGTCCCTGAACGCATTTTGGAAGAATTTCTCTCTGTTTTGCCCTGCTTGTTTCTTCTTTGTGTTGGAAATGTATCCTCAGAATGGGTCTGAGCTGATTTTCCCTGCTGTTTTTAGGCCGCTTTACACACACTTGATGCACTTACACAGAGATATCAAGACTTAGCTTTTAAGATGCTTACTAGTCGGATAGATACTTGTGCGATGAACAGGGTCTGGTGAGTCCAGTTGATTGAGCAAGGAGTAGGTCGTGTCCATTCCATATTCGGTTTTCGGAAGGGTATCTGTGCTCATTTCAAACTCGAGTTTTATGCGTCACCCCACCTCACCTTTCCCCTGAAGCAGGCCTAAGTGTGTTTTCTAAAAGGGTGACTCTGTTCTGTTTGGGATTCAGTTCATGGGGAGCGATTTTTACATTCCCTCGATAAGTGATATCATAAGTTTCTGTCTTTGTGGGACTTACTTCACTGAGGATGATCGTACCGAAATCCACTCAGGATGCTGCTACCAGCCTCATGACGTGGATTTCATGGCTGAGTGACACTCCATTGGACCTACGTAGCACCACTTGTCCACTTGTCCACTTGTCTTTGTCCACTTGTCCACTTGTCTTTGTCCACTTGGCTCTTTCCTGGGATATGAAACGTGTACCGGAGTCGAGGTTCTTGTCAAGACAGCAGCCCTCAACTTTGGGGTCCCTGTGTCTGGTTGATTTTTTCATTTTCCCAAGGTCAACGCCCATGTGTGGAAGTGCCCTATGCTCTGTGGTTCTGTGTTTTCCATGTTTTGGGAAAGAGGATACACTTGTGAAGATTGGCTGTTGGCCATTGACATCCCGCCCATCAGCTTAACAAGGCTCCGTTGACTCCGTGGCCTGCCCTGCCTTTCTGGTTTTTAGACTTTTTTCGCCTGGCCCTTTTGCCCCGGGGGGGGGGGGGCGAGAGATTTCTTTGTAGTGCTGATTTGCTCTCCCAGGTTGCTTGGTTGGCCAAAAAGGGCGTATGCGTTTTTTCCTGAATATGTTCAGGAAAAAACGCATACGCCCTTTTTGGCCAACCGCATCATTGTCCACGTTCTGGCGCTTTTCATGTGCTATCGGGGCCATTCCGATGTACCCGTTGACATCCGTTTCCTTCAGTTCTGCCTTGCGTTCAACGCCTCTTCGTAGCCTGACCTCAATATATTTGGGGGCGATAGTTATCGTTTAGAACTCTGCAGGTTTGGGAAGTGCAGTGCCCCTGAGCTCCATTTCCCAAGTCGCTTTTTTGTGAGTGGGACGCAACACGGCTGGATGGCTTCACGCCCTATTGTCGATCCGGGGTGGCAGCCTGAGCCTTTGGTGAATTCTTCTTCGCGATGGGAAATGAGAGTGACATGTGCCCGACCAAACCCCTCCAGCGAGTCTCTCATTGGTTCCCCCTCTTGCAGTTCATCCTGCGGACAAATTGCAGACGGTACGAAAGAGGCATGGAAAGGCGCTGAGTCTCCAAGTGGGGAGATTGTTAGTAAGGGGGCCTGAATGGAGAACACGAGCACCAGGAGATGAAAAGTGAGATGAGTTTCAGAAAGCTTTCCAGATCCCACGGTGTAGCATCCGCTGGGTTTCCAATGAGTGCTTTCGCTGTCGGAAGATTGCGTTGAACCTGGAGAGTTGGGACCCATGGAATGGGGAGCACGCAGGATTCCTTTCAAGGGTCTGCATTTGCTTTCCCAACCTCACCAATCGTCTCAGCCCCAAGAGTGTCCAGCCTTATGTCTTCTGCCGCTGGGGCTGTAGATGTGGTCAATCCTGGTTGCATGCCAGTCCCTGAACGCATTTTGGAAGAATTTCTCTCTGTTTTGCCCTGCTTGTTTCTTCTTTGTGTTGGAAATGTATCCTCAGAATGGGTCTGAGCTGATTTTCCCTGCTGTTTTTAGGCCGCTTTACACACACTTGATGCACTTACACAGAGATATCAAGACTTAGCTTTTAAGATGCTTACTAGTGGGATAGATACTTGTGCGATGAACAGGGTCTGGTGAGTCCAGTTGATTGAGCAAGGAGTAGGTCGTGTCCATTCCATATTCGGTTTTCGGAAGGGTATCTGTGCTCATTTCAAACTCGAGTTTTATGCGTCACCCCACCTCACCTTTCCCCTGAAGCAGGCCTAAGTGTGTTTCCTAAAAGCGTGACTCTGTTCTGTTTGGGGATTCAGTTCATGGGGAGCGATTTTTACATTCCCTCGATAAGTGATATCATAAGTTTCTGTCTTTGTGGGACTTATTTCACTGAGGATGATCATACCTAAATCCACTCAGGATGCTGCTACCAGCCTCATGACGTGGATTTCATGGCTGAGTGACACTCCATTGGACCTACGTAGCACCACTTGTCCACTTGTCCACTTGTCTTTGTCCACTTGTCCACTTGTCTTTGTCCACTTGCCTCTTTCCTGGGATATGAAACGTGTACCAGAGTCGAGGTTGTTGTCAAGACAGCAGCCCTCAACTTTGGGGTCCCTGTGTCTGGTTGATTTTTTCATTTTCCGAAGGTCAACGCCCATGTGTGGAAGTGCCCTATGCTCTGTGGTTCTGTGTTTTCCATGTTTTGGGAAAGAGGATACACTTGTGAAGATTGGCTGTTGGCCATTGACATCCCGCCCATCAGCTTAACAAGGCTCCCTTGACTCCGTGGCCTGCCCTGCCTTTCAGGTTTTTAGACTTTTTTCGCCTGGCCCTTTTGCCCCGGGGGGGGGGAGCGAGAGATTTCTTTGTAGTGCTGATTTGCTCTCCCAGGTTGCTTGGTTGGCCAAAAAGGGCGTATGCGTTTTTTCCTGAATATATTCAGGAAAAAACGCATACGCCCTTTTTGGCCAACCGCATCATTGTCCACGTTCTGGCGCTTTTCATGTGCTATCGGGGCCATTCCGATGTACCCGTTGACATCCGTTTCCTGCAGTTCTGCCTTGCGTTCAACGCCTCTTCGTAGCCTGACCTCAATATATTTGGGGGCGATAGTTATCGTTTAGAACTCTGCAGGTTTGGGAAGTGCAGTGCCCCTGAGCTCCATTTCCCAAGTCGCTTTTTTGTGAGTGGGACGCAACACGGCTGGATGGCTTCACGCCCTATTGTCGATCCGGGGTGGCAGGCTGAGCCTTTGGTGAATTCTTCTTCGCGATGGGAAATGAGAGTGACATGTGCCCGACCAAACCCCTCCAGCGAGTCTCTCATTGGTTCCCCCTCTTGCAGTTCATCCTGCGGACAAATTGCAGACGGTACGAAAGAGGCATGGAAAGGCGCTGAGTCTCCAAGTGGGGAGATTGTTAGTAAGGGGGCCTGAATGGAGAACACGAGCACCAGGAGATGAAAAGTGAGGTGAGTTTCAGAAAGCTTTCCCGATCCCACGGTGTAGCGTCCGCTGGGTTTCCAATGAGTGCTTTCGCTGTCGGAAGATTGCGTTGAACCTGGAGAGTTGGGACCCATGGAATGGGGAGCACGCAGGATTCCTTTCAAGGGTCTGCATTTGCTTTCCCAACCTCACCAATCGTCTCAGCCCCAAGAGTGTCCAGCCTTATGTCTTCTGCCGCTGGGGTTGTAGATGTGGTCAATGCTGGTTGCATGCCAGTCCCTGAACGCATTTTGGAAGAATTTCTCTCTGTTTTGCCCTGCTTGTTTCTTCTTTGTGTTGGAAATGTATCCTCAGAATGGGTCTGAGCTGATTTTCCCTGCTGTTTTTAGGCCGCTTTACACACACTTGATGCACTTACACAGAGATATCAAGACTTAGCTTTTAAGATGCTTACTAGTCGGATAGATACTTGTGCGATGAACAGGGTCTGGTGAGTCCAGTTGATTGAGCAAGGAGTAGGTCGTGTCCATTCCATATTCGGTTTTCGGAAGGGTATCTGTGCTCATTTCAAACTCGAGTTTTATGCGTCACCCCACCTCACCTTTCCCCTGAAGCAGGCCTAAGTGTGTTTTCTAAAAGCGTGACTCTGTTCTGTTTGGGGATTCAGTTCATGGGGAGCGATTTTTACATTCCCTCGATAAGTGATATCATAAGTTTCTGTCTTTGTGGGACTTACTTCACTGAGGATGATCGTACCGAAATCCACTCAGGATGCTGCTACCAGCCTCATGACGTGGATTTCATGGCTGAGTGACACTCCATTGGACCTACGTAGCACCACTTGTCCACTTGTCCACTTGTCTTTGTCCACTTGTCCACTTGTCTTTGTCCACTTGGCTCTTTCCTGGGAT
>NW_026711781.1:0-39281 GCF_026419965.1 Kogia breviceps
GGCCGGAGCTAGGGTTAGGGTTAGGCCCCCCGTGAGGCTGAGGCTCGAGGTCGGTGTCCGGACACGAGTGGGGGGGCGTGTGCGGCGTAGGGCGCGACATGCCGTGAGGCTAGGCCTCAGGCTTCAGGCCTGGCGGCCCGGCGAAGGGCCGGAGCTAGGGTTAGGGTTAGGCACCCGGTGAGGCTGAGGCTCGAGGTCGGGGTCCGGACACGTGTGGGGGGGCGTGTGCGGCGTAGGGCGCGGCATGCCGTGAGGCTAGGCCTCAGGCTTCAGGCCTGGCGGCCCGGTGAAGGGCCGGAGCTAGGGTTAGGGTTAGGCCCCCGGTGAGGCTGAGGCTCGAGGTCGGGGTCCGGACACGTGTGGGGGGGCGTGTGCGGCGTAGGGCGCGGCATGCCGTGAGGCTAGGCCTCAGGCTTCAGGCCTGGCGGCCCGGAGAAGGGCCGGAGCTAGGGTTAGGGTTAGGCCCCCGGTGAGGCTGAGGCTCGAGGTCGGGGTCCGGACACGTGTGGGGGGGCGTGTGCGGCGCAGGGCGCGGCATGCCGTGAGGCTAGGCCTCAGGCTTCAGGCCTGGCGGTCCGGCGAAGGGCCGGAGCTAGGGTTAGGGTTAGGCCCCCCGTGAGGCTGAGGCTCGAGGTCGGGGTCCGGACACGTGTGGTGGGGCGTGTGCGGCGTAGGGCGCGGCATGCCGTGAGGGTAGGCCTCAGGCTTCAGGCCTGGCGGCCCGGCGAAGGGTCGGAGCTAGGGTTAGGGTTAGGCCCCCGGTGAGGCTGAGGCTCGAGGTCGGGGTCCGGACACGTGTGGGGTGGCGTGTGCGGCGTAGGGCGCGGCATGCCATGAGGCTAGGCCTCCGGCTTCAGGCCTGGCGGCCCGGCGAAGGGCCGGAGCTAGGGTTAGGGTTAGGCCCCCCGTGAGGCTGAGGCTCGAGGTCGGGGTCCGGACACGTGTGGGGGGGAGTGTACGGCGTAGGGCGTGGCATGCCGTGAGGCTAGGCCTCAGGCTTCAGGCCTGGCGGCCCGGCGAAGGGCCGGAGCTAGGGTTAGGGTTAGGCCCCCCGTGAGGCTGAGGCTCGAGGTCGGGTTCCGGACACGTGTGGGGGGGCGTGTGCGGCGTAGGGCGCGGCACGCCGTGAGGCTAGGCCTCAGGCTTCAGGCCTGGCGGCCCGGCGAAGGGGCGGAGCTAGGGTTAGGGTTAGGCCCCCCGTGAGGCTGAGGCTCGAGGTCGGGGTCCGGACACGTGTGGGGGGGCGTGTGCGGCGTAGGGCGCGGCACGCCGTGAGGCTAGGCCTCAGGCTTGAGGCCTGGCGGCCCGGCGAAGGGCCGGAGTTAGGGTTAGGGTTAGGCCCCCGGTGAGGCTGAGGCTCGAGGTCGGGGTCCGGACACGTGTGGGGGGGCGTGTGCGGCGTAGGGCGCGGCATGCCGTGAGGCTAGGCGTCAGGCTTCAGGCCTGGCGGCCCGGCGTAGGGCCCGAGCTAGGGTTAGGGTTAGGCCCCCCGTGAGGCTGAGGCTCGAGGTCGGGGTCCGGACACGTGTGGGGGGGCGTGTGCGGCGTAGCGCGCGGCATGCCGTGAGGCTAGGCCTCAGGCTTCAGGCCTGGCGGCCCGGCGAAGGGCCGGAGCTAGGGTTAGGGTTACGCCCCCGGTGAGGCTGAGGCTCGAGGTCGGGGTCCGGACACGTGTGGGGGGGTGTGTGCGGCGTAGGGCGCGGCATGCCGTGAGGGTAGGCCTCAGGCTTCAGGCCTGGCGGCCCGGCGAAGGGCCGGAGCTAGGGTTAGGGTTAGGCCCCTGGTGAGGCTGAGGCTCGAGGTCGGGGTCCGGACACGTGTGGGGGGGCGTGTGCGGCGTAGGGCGCGGCATGCCGTGAGGCTAGGCCTCAGGCTTCAGGCCTGGCGGTCCGGCGAAGGGCCGGAGCTAGGGTTAGGGTTAGGCCCCCCGTGAGGCTGAGGCTCGAGGTCGGGGTCCGGACACGTGTGGGGGAGAGTGTGCGGCGTAGGGTGCGGCATGCCGTGAGGCTAGGCCTCAGGCTTCAGGCCTGGCGGCCCGGCGAAGGGCCGGAGCTAGGGTTAGGGTTAGGCCCCCCGTGAGGCTGAGGCTCGAGGTCGGGGTCCAGACACGTGTGGGGGGGCGTGTGCGGCGTAGGGCGCGGCATGCCGTGAGGCTAGGCCTCAGGCTTCAGGCCTGGCGGCCCGGCGAAGGGCCGGAGCTAGGGTTAGGGTTAGGCCCCCGGTGAGGCTGAGGCTCGAGGTCGGGGTCCGGACACGTGTGGGGGGGCGTGTGCGGCGTAGGGCGCGGCATGCCGTGAGGCTAGGCCTCAGGCTTCAGGCCTGGCGGCCCGGCGAAGGGCCGGAGCTAGGGTTAGGGTTAGGCCCCCGGTGAGGCTGAGGCTCGAGGTCGGGGTCCGGACACGTGTGGGGGGGCGTGTGCGGCGTAGGGCGCGGCACGCCGTGAGGCTAGGCCTCAGGCTTCAGGCCTGGCGGCCCGGAGAAGGGCCGGAGCTAGGGTTAGGGTTAGGCCCCCGGTGAGGCTGAGGCTCGAGGTCGGGGTCTGGACACGTGTGGGGGGGCGTGTGCGGCGCAGGGCGCGGCATGTCGTGAGGCTAGGCCTCAGGCTTCAGGCCTGGCGGTCCGGCGAAGGGCCGGAGCTAGGGTTAGGGTTAGGCCCCCCGTGAGGCTGAGGCTCGAGGTCGGGGTCCGGACACGTGTGGTGGGGCGTGTGCGGCGTAGGGCGCGGCATGCCGTGAGGGTAGGCCTCAGGCTTCAGGCCTGGCGGCCCGGCGAAGGGTCGGAGCTAGGGTTAGGGTTAGGCCCCCGGTGAGGCTGAGGCTCGAGGTCGGGGTCCGGACACGTGTGGGGTGGCGTGTGCGGCGTAGGGCGCGGCATGCCATGAGGCTAGGCCTCCGGCTTCAGGCCTGGCGGCCCGGCGAAGGGCCGGAGCTAGGGTTAGGGTTAGGCCCCCCGTGAGGCTGAGGCTCGAGGTCGGGGTCCGGACACGTGTGGGGGGGCGTGTGCGGCGTAGGGCGCGGCACGCCGTGAGGCTAGGCCTCAGGCTTCAGGCCTGGCGGCCCGGCGAATGGGCGGAGCTAGGGTTAGGGTTAGGCCCCCCGTGAGGCTGAGGCTCGAGCTCGGGGTCCGGACACGTGTGGGGGGGCGTGTGCGGCGTAGGGCGCGGCACGCCGTGAGGCTAGGCCTCAGGCTTGAGGCCTGGCGGTCCGGCGAAGGGCCGGAGTTAGGGTTAGGGTTAGGCCCCCGGTGAGGCTGAGACTCGAGGTCGGGGTCCGGACACGTGTGGGGGGTGCGTGTGCGGCGTAGGGCGCGGCATGCCGTGAGGCTAGGCCTCAGGCTTCAGGCCTGGCGGCCCGGCGAAGGGCCGGAGCTAGGGTTAGGGTTAGGCCCCCGGTGAGGCTGAGGCTCGAGGTCGGGGTCCGGACACGTGTGGGGGGGCGTGTGCGGCGTAGGGCGCGGCATGCCGTGAGGCTAGGCCTCAGGCTTCAGGCCTGGCGGCCCGGCGAAGGGCCGTAGCTAGGGTTAGGGTTAGGACCCCCGTGAGGCTGAGGCTCGAGGTCGGGGTCCGGACACGTGTGGGGGGGCGTGTGCGGCGTAGGGCGCGGCATGCCGTGAGGCTAGGCCTCAGGCTTCAGGCCTGGCGGCCCGGCGAAGGGCCGGAGGTAGGGTTAGGGTTAGGCCCCCGGTGAGGCTGAGGCTCGAGGTCGGGGTCCGGACACGTGTGGGGGGGCGTGTGCGGCGTAGGGCGCGGCATGCCGTGAGGCTAGGCCTCAGGCTTCAGGCCTGGCGGCCCGGCGAAGGGCCGGAGCTAGGGTTAGGGTAAGGCCCCCGGTGAGGCTGAGGCTCGAGGTCGCGGTCCGGACACGTGTGGGGGGGCGTGTGCGGCGTAGGGCGCGGCATGCCGTGAGGCTAGGCCTCAGGCTTCAGGCCTGGCGGCCCGGCGTAGGGCCGGAGCTAGGGTTAGGGTTAGGCCCCCCGTGAGGCTGAGGCTCGAGTTCGGTGTCCGGACACGTGTGGGGGGGCGTGTGCAGCGTAGGGCGCGGCATGCCGTGAGGCTAGGCCTCAGGCTTCAGGCCTGGCGGCCCGGCGAAGGGCCGGAGCTAGGGTTAGGGTTAGGCCCCCGGTGAGGCTGAGGCTCGAGGTCGGGGTCCGGACACGTGTGGGGGGGCGTGTGCGGCGTAGGGCGCGGCATGCCGTGAGGGTAGGCCTCAGGCTTCAGGCCTGGCGGCCCGGTGAAGGGCCGGAGCTAGGGTTAGGGTTAGGCCCCCGGTGAGGCTGAGGCTCGAGGTCGGGGTCCGGACACGTGTGGGGTGGCGTGTGCGGCGTAGGACGCGGCATGCCGTGAGGCTAGGCCTCAGGCTTCAGGCCTGGCGGCCCGGCGAAGGGCCGGAGCTAGGGTTAGGGTTAGGCCCCCCGTGAGGCTGAGGCTCGAGGTCGGGGTCCGGACACGTTTGGGGGAGAGTGTGCGGCGTAGGGTGCGGCATGCCGTGAGGCTAGGCCTCAGGCTTCAGGCCTGGCGGCCCGGCGAAGGGCCGGAGCTAGGGTTAGGGTTAGGCCCCCCGTGAGGCTGAGGCTCGAGGTCGGGGTCAGGAAACGTGTGGGGGGGCGTGTGCGGCGTAGGGCGCGGCATGCCGTGAGGCTAGGCCTCAGGCTTCAGGCCTGGCGGCCCGGCGAAGGGGCGGAGCTAGGGTTAGGGTTAGGCCCCCCGTGAGGCTGAGGCTCGAGATCGGGGTCCGGACACGTGTGGGGGGGCGTGTGCGGCGTAGGGCGCGGCATGCCGTGAGGCTAGCCCTCAGGCTTCAGGCCTGGCGGCCCGGCGAAGGGCCGGAGCTAGGGTTAGGGTTAGGCCCCCGGTGAGGCTGAGGCTCGAGGTCGGGGTCCGGACACGTGTGGGGGGGCGTGTGCGGCGTAGGGCGCGGCATGCCGTGAGGGTAGGCCTCAGGCTTCAGGCCTGGCGGCCCGGTGAAGGGCCGGAGCTAGGGTTAGGGTTAGGCCCCCAGTGAGGCTGAGGCTCGAGGTCGCGGTCCGGACACGTGTGGGGGGGCGTGTGCGGCGTAGGGCGCGGCATGCCGTGAGGCTAGGCCTCAGGCTTCAGGCCTGGCGGCCCGGCGTAGGGCCGGAGCTAGGGTTAGGGTTAGGCCCCCCGTGAGGCTGAGGCTCGAGGTCGGGGTCCGGACACGTGTGGGGGGGCGTGTGCGGCGTAGGGCGCGGCATGCCGTGAGGCTAGGCCTCAGGCTTCAGGCCTGGCGGCCCGGCGAAGGGCCGGAGCTAGGGTTAGGGTTAGGCCCCCGGTGAGGCTGAGGCTCGAGGTCGGGGTCCGGACACGTGTGGGGGGGCGTGTGCGGCGTAGGGCGCGGCATGCCGTGAGGGTAGGCCTCAGGCTTCAGGCCTGGCGGCCCGGCGAAGGGCCGGAGCTAGGGTTAGGGTTAGGCCCCTGGTGAGGCTGAGGCTCGAGGTCGGGGTCCGGACACGTGTGGGGGGGCGTGTGCGGCGTAGGGCGCGGCATGCCGTGAGGCTAGGCCTCAGGCTTCAGGCCTGGCGGCCCGGCGAAGGGCCGGAGCTAGGGTTAGGGTTAGGCCCCCCGTGAGGCTGAGGCTCGAGGTCGGGGTCCGGACACGTGTGGGGGAGAGTGTGCGGCGTAGGGTGCGGCATGCCGTGAGGCTAGGCCTCAGGCTTCAGGCCTGGCGGCCCGGCGAAGGGCCGGAGCTAGGGTTAGGGTTAGGCCCCCCGTGAGGCTGAGGCTCGAGGTCGGGGTCAGGACACGTGTGGGGGGGCGTGTGCGGCGTAGGGCGCGGCATGCCGTGAGGCTAGGCCTCAGGCTTCAGGCCTGGCGGCCCGGCGAAGGGCCGGAGCTAGGGTTAGGGTTAGGCCCCCCGTGAGGCTGAGGCTCGAGGTCGGGGTCCGGACACGTGTGGGGGGGCGTGTGCGGCGTAGGGCGCGGCACGCCGTGAGGCTAGGCCTCAGGCTTCAGGCCTGGCGGCCCGGCGAAGGGGCGGAGCTAGGGTTAGGGTTAGGCCCCCCGTGAGGCTGAGGCTCGAGGTCTGGGTCCGGACACGTGTGGGGGGGCGTGTGCGGCGTAGGGCGCGTCACGCCGTGAGGCTAGGCCTCAGGCTTGAGGCCTGGCGGCCCGGCGAAGGGCCGGAGTTAGGGTGAGCGTTAGGCCCCCGGTGAGGCTGAGGCTCGAGGTCGGGGTCCGGACACGTGTGGGGGGGCGTGTGCGGCGTAGGGCGCGGCATGCCGTGAGGCTAGGCCTCAGGCTTCAGGCCTGGCGGCCTGGCGAAGGGCCGGAGCTAGGGTTAGGGTTAGGCCCCCGGTGAGGCTGAGGCTCGAGGTCTGGGTCCGGACACGTGTGGGGGGGCGTGTGCGGCGTAGGGCGCGGCACGCCGTGAGGCTAGGCCTCAGGCTTGAGGCCTGGCGGCCCGGCGAAGGGCCGGAGTTAGGGTTAGGGTTAGGCCCCCGGTGAGGCTGAGGCTCGAGGTCGGGGTCCGGACACGTGTGGGGGGGCGTGTGCGGCGTAGGGCGCGGCATGCCGTGAGGCTAGGCCTCAGGCTTCAGGCCTGGCGGCCCGGCGAAAGGCCGGAGCTAGAGTTAGGGTTAGGCCCCCGGTGAGGCTGAGGCTCGAGGCCGGGGTCCGGACACGTGTGGGGGGGCGTGTGCGGCGTAGGGCGCGGCATGCCGTGAGGCTAGGCCTCAGGCTTCAGGCCTGGCGGCCCGGCGAAGGGCCGGAGCCAGGGTTAGGGTTAGGCCCCCGGTGAGGCTGAGGCTCGAGGTCGGGGTCCGGACACGTGTGGGGCGGCGTGTGCGGCGTAGGGCGCGGCATGCCGTGAGGCTAGGCCTCAGGCTTCAGGCCTGGCGGCCCGGCGAAGGGCCGGAGCTATGGTTAGGGTTAGGCCCCCCGTGAGGCTGAGGCTCGAGGTCTGGGTCCGGACACGTGTGGGGGGGCGTGTGCGGCGTAGGGCGCGGCACGCCGTGAGGCTAGGCCTCAGGCTTGAGGCCTGGCGGCCCGGCGAAGGGCCGGAGTTAGGGTTAGGGTTAGGCCCCCGGTGAGGCTGAGGCTCGAGGTCGGGGTCCGGACACGTGTGGGGGGGCGTGTGCGGCGTAGGGCGCGGCATGCCGTGAGGCTAGTCCTCAGGCTTCAGGCCTGGCGGCCCGGCGAAAGGCCGGAGCTAGAGTTAGGGTTAGGCCCCCGGTGAGGCTGAGGCTCGAGGCCGGGGTCCGGACACGTGTGGGGGGGCGTGTGCGGCGTAGGGCGCGGCATGCCGTGAGGCTAGGCCTCAGGCTTCAGGCCTGGCGGCCCGGCGAAGGGCCGGAGCCAGGGTTAGGGTTAGGCCCCCGGTGAGGCTGAGGCTCGAGGTCGGGGTCCGGACACGTGTGGGGCGGCGTGTGCGGCGTAGGGCGCGGCATGCCGTGAGGCTAGGCCTCAGGCTTCAGGCCTGGCGGCCCGGCGAAAGGCCGGAGCTATGGTTAGGGTTAGGCCCCCCGTGAGGCTGAGGCTCGAGGTCTGGGTCCGGACACGTGTGGGGGGGCGTGTGCGGCGTAGGGCGCGGCACGCCGTGAGGCTAGGCCTCAGGCTTGAGGCCTGGCGGCCCGGCGAAGGGCTGGAGTTAGGGTGAGCGTTAGGCGCCCGGTGAGGCTGAGGCTCGAGGTCGGGGTCCGGACACGTGTGGGGGGGCGTGTGCGGCGTAGGGCGCGGCATGCCGTGAGGCTAGGCCTCAGGCTTCAGGCCTGGCGGCCTGGCGAAGGGCCGGAGCTAGGGTTAGGGTTAGGCCCCCGGTGAGGCTGAGGCTCGAGGTCTGGGTCGGGACACGTGTGGGGGGGCGTGTGCGGCGTAGGGCGCGGCACGCCGTGAGGCTAGGCCTCAGGCTTGAGGCCTGGCGGCCCGGCGAAGGGCCGGAGTTAGGGTTAGGGTTAGGCCCCCGGTGAGGCTGAGGCTCGAGGTCGGGGTCCGGACACGTGTGGGGGGGCGTGTGCGGCGTAGGGCGCGGCATGCCGTGAGGCTAGGCCTCAGGCTTCAGGCCTGGCGGCCCGGCGAAGGGCCGGAGCTAGGGTTAGGTTTAGGCCCCCGGTGAGGCTGAGGCTCGAGGTCGGGATCCGGACACGTGTGGGAGGGCGTGTGCGGCGTAGGGCGCGGCATGCCGTGAGGCTAGGCCTCAGGCTTCAGGCCTGGCGGCCCGGCGAAGGGCCGGAGCTAGGGTTAGGGTTAGGCCCCCGGTGAGGCTGAGGCTCGAGGTCGGGGTCCGGACACGTGTGGGGGGGCGTGTGCGGCGTAGGGCGCGGCATGCCGTGAGGCTAGGCCTCAGGCTTCAGGCCTGGCGGCCCGGCGAAGGGCCGGAGCTAGGGTTAGGGTTAGGCCCCCGGTGAGGCTGAGGCTCGAGGTCGGGGTCCGGACACGTGTGGGGGGGCGTGTGCGGCGTAGGGCGCGGCATGCCGTGAGGCTAGGCCTCAGGCTTCAGGCCTGGCGGCCCGGCGAAGGGCCGGAGCTAGGGTTAGGGTTAGGCCCCCGGTGAGGCTGAGGCTCGAGGTCGGGGTCCGGACACGTGTGGGGGGGCGTGTGCGGCGTAGGGCGCGGCATGCCGTGAGGCTAGGCCTCAGGCTTCAGGCCTGGCGGCCCGGCGAAGGGCCGGTGCTAGGGTTAGGGTTAGGCCCCCCGTGAGGCTGAGGCTCGAGGTCGGGGTCCGGACCCGTGTGGGGGGGAGTGTGCGGCGTAGGGCGCGGCATGCCGTGAGGCTAGGCCTCAGGCTTCAGGCCTGGCGGCCCGGCGAAGGGCCGGAGCTAGGGTTAGGGTTAGGCCCCCGGTGAGGCTGAGGCTCGAGGTCGGGGTCCGGACACGTGTGGGGGGGCGTGTGCGGCGTAGGGCGCGGCATGCCGTGAGGCTAGGCCTCAGGCTTCAGGCCTGGCGGCCCGGCGAAGGGCCGGAGCTAGGGTTAGGGTTAGGCCCCCGGTGAGGCTGAGGCTCGAGGTCGGGGTCCGGACACGTGTGGGGGGGCGTGTGCGGCGTAGGGCGCGGCATGCCGTGAGGCTAGGCCTCAGGCTTCAGGCCTGGCGGCCCGGCGAAGGGCCGGAGCTAGGGTTAGGGTTAGGACCCCCGTGAGGCTGAGGCTCGAGGTCAGGGTCCGGACACGTGTGGGGGGGCGTGTGCGGCGTAGGGCGTGGCATGCCGTGAGGCTAGGCCTCAGGCTTCAGGCCTGGCGGCCCGGCGAAGGGCCGGAGCTAGGGTTAGGGTTAGGCCCCAGGTGAGGCTGAGGCTCGAGGTCGGGGTCCGGACACGTGTGGGGGGGCGTGTGCGGCGTAGGGCGCGGCATGCCGTGAGGCTAGGCCTCAGGCTTCAGGCCTGGCGGCCCGGCGAAGGGCCGGAGCTAGGGTTAGGGTTAGGCCCCCGGTGAGGCTGAGGCTCGAGGTCGCGGTCCGGACACGTGTGGGGGGGCGTGTGCGGCGTAGGGCGCGGCATGCCGTGAGGCTAGGCCTCAGGCTTCAGGCCTGGCGGCCCGGCGTAGGGCCGGAGCTAGGGTTAGGGTTAGGCCCCCCGTGAGGCTGAGGCTCGAGGTCGGGGTCCGGACACGTGTGGGGGGGCGTGTGCGGCGTAGGGCGCAGCACGCCGTGAGGCTAGGCCTCAGGCTTCAGGCCTGGCGGCCCGGCGAAGGGCCGGAGCTAGGGTTAGGGTTAGGCCCCCGGTGAGGCTGAGGCTCGAGGTCGGGGTCCGGACACGTGTGGGGGGGCGTGTGCGGCGTAGGGCGCGGCATGCCGTGAGGGTAGGCCTCAGGCTTCAGGCCTGGCGGCCCGGCGAAGGGCCGGAGCTAGGGTTAGGGTTAGGCCTCCGGTGAGGCTGAGGCTCGAGGTCGGGGTCCGGACACGTGTGGGGGGGCGTGTGCGGCGTAGGGCGCGGCATGCCGTGAGGCTAGGCCTCAGGCTTCAGGCCTGGCGGCCCGGCGAAGGGCCGGAGCTAGGGTTAGGGTTAGGCCCCCCGTGAGGCTGAGGCTCGAGGTCGGGGTCCGGACACGTGTGGGGGAGAGTGTGCGGCGTAGGGTGCGGCATGCCGTGAGGCTAGGCCTCAGGCTTCAGGCCTGTCGGCCCGGCGAAGGGCCGGAGCTAGGGTTAGGGTTAGGCCCCCCGTGAGGCTGAGGCTCGAGGTCGGGGTCCGGACACGTGTGGGGGGGCGTGTGCGGCGGAGGGCGCCGCATGCCGTGAGGCTAGGCCTCAGGCTTCAGGCCTGGCGGCCCGGCGAAGGGGCGGAGCTAGGGTTAGGGTTAGGCCCCCCGTGAGGCTGAGGCTCGAGATCGGGGTCCGGACACGTGTGGGGGGGCGTGTGCGGCGTAGGGCGCGGCATGCCGTGAGGCTAGGCCTCAGGCTTCAGGCCTGGCGGCCCGGCGAAGGGCCGGAGCTAGGGTTAGGGTTAGGCCCCCCGTGAGGCTGAGGCTCGAGGTCGGGGTCCGGACACGTGTGTGGGGGCGTGTGCGGCGTAGGGCGCGGCATGCCGTGAGGCTAGGCCTCAGGCTTCAGGCCTGGCGGCCCGGCGAAGGGCCGGAGCTAGGGTTAGGGTTAGGCCCCCCGTGAGGCTGAGGCTCGAGGTCGGGGTCCGGACACGTGTGGGGGGGCGTGTGCGGCGTAGGGCGCCGCATGCCGTGAGGCTAGGCCTCAGGCTTCAGGCCTGGCGGCCCGGCGAAGGGGCGGAGCTAGGGTTAGGGTTAGGCCCCCCGTGAGGCTGAGGCTCGAGATCGGGGTCCGGACACGTGTGGGGGGGCGTGTGCGGCGTAGGGCGCGGCATGCCGTGAGGCTAGGCCTCAGCCTTCAGGCCTGGCGGCCCGGCGAAGGGCCGGAGCTAGGGTTAGGGTTAGGCCCCCCGTGAGGCTGAGGCTCGAGGTCGGGGTCCGGACACGTGTGGGGGGGCGTGTGCGGCGTAGGGCGCGGCATGCCGTGAGGCTAGGCCTCAGGCTTCAGGCCTGGCGGCCCGGCGAAGGGCCGGAGCTAGGGTTAGGGTTAGGCCCCCGGTGAGGCTGAGGCTCGAGGTCGGGGTCCGGACACGTGTGGGGGGGCGTGTGCGGCGTAGGGCGCGGCATGCCGTGAGGCTAGGCCTCCGGCTTCAGGCCTGGCGGCCCGGCGAAGGGCCGGAGCTAGGGTTAGGGTTAGGCCCCCCATGAGGCTGAGGCTCGAGGTCGGGGTCCGGACACGTGTGGGGCAGAGTGTGCGGCGTAGGGTGCGGCATGCCGTGAGGCTAGGCCTCAGGCTTCAGGCCTGGCGGCCCGGCGAAGGGCCGGAGCTAGGGTTAGGGTTAGGCCCCCCGTGAGGCTGAGGCTCGAGGTCGGGGTCAGGACACGTGTGGGGGGGCGTGTGCGGCGTAGGGCGCGGCATGCCGTGAGGCTAGGCCTCAGGCTTCAGGCCTGGCGGCCCGGCGAAGGGGCGGAGCTAGGGTTAGGGTTAGGCCCCCCGTGAGGCTGAGGCTCGAGATCGGGGTCCGGACACGTGTGGGGGGGGCGTGTGCGGCGTAGGGCGCGGCATGCCGTGAGGCTAGCCCTCCGGCTTCAGGCCTGGCGGCCCGGTGAAGGGCCGGAGCTAGGGTTAGGGTTAGGCCCCCGGTGAGGCTGAGGCTCGAGATCGCGGTCCGGACACGTGTGGGGGGGCGTGTGCGGCGTAGGGCGCGGCATGCCGTGAGGCTAGGCCTCAGGCTTCAGGCCTGGCGGCCCGGCGAAGGGCCGGAGCTAGGGTTAGGGTTAGGCCCCCCGTGAGGCTGAGGCTCGAGGTCGGGGTCCGAACACGTGTGGGGGGGCGTGTGCGGCGTAGGGCGCGGCATGCCGTGAGGCTAGGCCTCAGGCTTCAGGCCTGGCGGCCCGGCGAAGGGCCGGAGCTAGGGTTAGGGTTAGGCCCCCGGTGAGGCTGAGGCTCGAGGTCGGGGTCCGGACACGTGTGGGGGGGCGTGTGCGGCGTAGGGCGCGGCATGCCGTGAGGCTAGGCCTCCGGCTTCAGGCCTGGCGGCCCGGCGAAGGGCCGGAGCTAGGGTTAGGGTTAGGCCCCCCGTGAGGTTGAGGCTCGAGGTCGGGGTCCGGACACGTGTGGGGGGGAGTGTGCGGCGTAGGGCGTGGCATGCCGTGAGGCTAGGCCTCAGGCTTCAGGCCTGGCGGCCCGGCGAAGGGCCGGAGCTAGGGTTAGGGTTAGGCCCCCCATGAGGCTGAGGCTCGAGGTCGGGGTCCGGACACGTGTGGGGGAGAGTGTGCGGCGTAGGGTGCGGCATGCCGTGAGGCTAGGCCTCAGGCTTCAGGCCTGGCGGCCCGGCGAAGGGCCGGAGCTAGGGTTAGGGTTAGGCCCCCCGTGAGGCTGAGGCTCGAGGTCGGGGTCAGGACACGTGTGGGGGGGCGTGTGCGGCGTAGGGCGCGGCATGCCGTGAGGCTAGGCCTCAGGCTTCAGGCCTGGCGGCCCGGCGAAGGGGCGGAGCTAGGGTTAGGGTTAGGCCCCCCGTGAGGCTGAGGCTCGAGATCGGGGTCCGGACACGTGTGGGGGGGCGTGTGCGGCGTAGGGCGCGGCATGCCGTGAGGCTAGCCCTCAGGCTTCAGGCCTGGCGGCCCGGTGAAGGGCCGGAGCTAGGGTTAGGGTTAGGCCCCCGGTGAGGCTGAGGCTCGAGGTCGCGGTCCGGACACGTGTGGGGGGGCGTGTGCGGCGTAGGGCGCGGCATGCCGTGAGGCTAGGCCTCAGGCTTCAGGCCTGGCGGCCCGGCGAAGGGCCGGAGCTAGGGTTAGGGTTAGGCCCCCCGTGAGGCTGAGGCTCGAGGTCGGGGTCCGGACACGTGTGGGGGGGCGTGTGCGGCGTAGGGCGCGGCATGCCGTGAGGCTAGGCCTCATGCTTCAGGCCTGGCGGCCCGGCGAATGGCCGGAGCTAGGGTTAGGGTTAGGCCTCCGGTGAGGCTGAGGCTCGAGGTCGGGGTCCGGACACGTGTGGGGGGGCGTGTGCGGCGTAGGGCGCGGCATGCCGTGAGGCTAGGCCTCAGGCTTCAGGCCTGGCGGCCCGGCGAAGGGCCGGAGCTAGGGTTAGGGTTAGGCCCCCGGTGAGGCTGAGGCTCGAGGTCGCGGTCCGGACACGTGTGGGGGGGCGTGTGCGGCGTAGGGCGCGGCATGCCGTGAGGCTAGGCCTCAGGCTTCAGGCCTGGCGGCCCGGCGTAGGGCCGGAGCTAGGGTTAGGGTTAGGCCCCCGGTGAGGCTGAGGCTCGAGGTCGGGGTCCGGACACGTGTGGGGGGGTGTGTGCGGCGCAGGGCGCGGCATGCCGTGAGGCTAGGCCTCAGGCTTCAGGCCTGGCGGTCCGGCGAAGGGCCGGAGCTAGGGTTAGGGTTAGGCCGCCCGTGAGGCTGAGGCTCGAGGTCGGGGTCCGGACACGTGTGGTGGGGCGTGTGCGGCGTAGGGCGCGGCATGCCGTGAGGGTAGGCCTCAGGCTTCAGGCCTGGCGGCCCGGCGAAGGGCCGGAGCTAGGGTTAGGGTTAGGCCCCCGGTGAGGCTAAGGCTCGAGGTCGGGGTCCGGACACGTGTGGGGGGGCGTGTGCGGCGTAGGGCGCGGCATGCCATGAGGCTAGGCCTCCGGCTTCAGGCCTGGCGGCCCGGCGAAGGGCCGGAGCTAGGGTTAGGGTTAGGCCCCCCGTGAGGCTGAGGCTCGAGGTCGGGGTCCGGACACGTGTGGGGGGGAGTGTACGGCGTAGGGGGTGGCATGCCGTGAGGCTAGGCCTCAGGCTTCAGGCCTGGCGGCCCGGCGAAGGGCCGGAGCTAGGGTTAGGGTTAGGCCCCCCGTGAGGCTGAGGCTCGAGGTCGGGTTCCGGACACGTGTGGGGGGGCGTGTGCGGCGTAGGGCGCGGCACGCCGTGAGGCTAGGCCTCAGGCTTCAGGCCTGGCGGCCCGGCGAAGGGGCGGAGCTAGGGTTAGGGTTAGGCCCCCCGTGAGGCTGAGGCTCGAGGTCGGGGTCCGGACACGTGTAGGGGGGCGTGTGCGGCGTAGGGCGCGGCACGCCGTGAGGCTAGGCCTCAGGCTTGAGGCCTGGCGGCCCAGCGAAGGGCCGGAGTTAGGGTTAGGGTTAGGCCCCCGGTGAGGCTGAGGCTCGAGGTCGGGGTCCGGACACGTGTGGGGGGGCGTGTGCGGCGTAGGGCGCGGCATGCCGTGAGGCTAGGCGTCAGGCTTCAGGCCTGGCGGCCCGGCGTAGGGCCGGAGCTAGGGTTAGGGTTAGGCCCCCCGTGAGGCTGAGGCTCGAGGTCGGGGTCCGGACACGTGTGGGGGGGGCGTGTGCGGCGTAGCGCGCGGCATGCCGTGAGGCTAGGCCTCAGGCTTCAGGCCTGGCGGCCCGGCGAAGGGCCGGAGCTAGGGTTAGGGTTACGCCCCCGGTGAGGCTGAGGCTCGAGGTCGGGGTCCGGACACGTGTGGGGGGGTGTGTGCGGCGTAGGGCGCGGCATGCCGTGAGGGTAGGCCTCAGGCTTCAGGCCTGGCGGCCCGGCGAAGGGCCGGAGCTAGGGTTAGGGTTAGGCCCCTGGTGAGGCTGAGGCTCGAGGTCGGGGTCCGGACACGTGTGGGGGGGGCGTGTGCGGCGTAGGGCGCGGCATGCCGTGAGGCTAGGCCTCAGGCTTCAGGCCTGGCGGCCCGGCGAAGGGCCGGAGCTAGGGTTAGGGTTAGGCCCCCCGTGAGGCTGAGGCTCGAGGTCGGGGTCCGGACACGTGTGGGGGAGAGTGTGCGGCGTAGGGCGCGGCATGCCGTGAGGCTAGCCCTCAGGCTTCAGGCCTGGCGGCCCGGCAAAGGGCCGGAGCTAGGGTTAGGGTTAGGCCCCCGGTGAGGCTGAGGCTCGAGGTCGGGGTCCGGACACGTGTGGGGGGGCGTGTGCGGCGTAGGGCGCGGCATGCTGTGAGGCTAGCCCTCAGACTTCAGGCCTGGCGGCCCGGCGAAGGGCCGGAGCTAGGGTTAGGGTTAGGCCCCCGGTGAGGCTGAGGCTCGAGGTCGGGGTCCGGACACGTGTGGGGGGGCGTGTGCGGCGTAGGGCGCGGCATGCCGTGAGGCTAGGCCTCAGGCTTCATGCCTGGCGGTCCGGCGAAGGGCCGGAGCTAGGGTTAGGGTTAGGCCCCCCGTGAGGCTGAGGCTCGAGGTCGGGGTCCGGACACGTGTGGGGGGGGCGTGTGCGGCGTAGGGCGCGGCATGCCGTGAGGCTAGGCCTCAGGCTTCAGGCCTGGCAGCCCGGCGAAGGGCCGGAGCTAGGGTTAGGGTTAGGCCCCCGGTGAGGCTGAGGCTCGAGGTCGGGGTCCGGACACGTGTGGGGGGGCGTGTGCGGCGTAGGGCGCGGCATGCCGTGAGGCTAGGCCTCAGGCTTCAGGCCTGGCGGCCCGGCGAAGGGCCGGAGCTAGGGTTAGGGTTAGGCCCCCGGTGAGGCTGAGGCTCGAGGTCGGTGTCCGGACACGTGTGGGGGGGCGTGTGCGGCGTAGGGCGCGGCATGCCGTGAGGCTAGGCCTCAGGCTTCAGGCCTGGCGGCCCGGCGAAGGGCCGGAGCTAGGGTTAGGGTTCGGCCCCCCGTGAGGCTGAGGCTCGAGGTCGGGGTCCGGACACGTGTGGGGGGGAGTGTGCGGCGTAGGGCGCGGCATGCCGTGAGGCTAGGCCTCAGGCTTCAGGCCTGGCGGCCCGGCGAAGGGCCGGAGCTAGGGTTAGGGTTAGGCCCCCCGTGAGGCTGAGGCTCGAGGTCGGGGTCCGGACACGTGTGGGGGGGCGTGTGCGGCGTAGGGCGCGGCATGCCGTGAGGCTAGGCCTCAGGCTTCAGGCCTGGCGGCCCGGCGAAGGGCCGGAGCTATGGTTAGGGTTAGGCCCCCCGTGAGGCTGAGGCTCGAGGTCGGGGTCCGGACACGTGTGGGGGGGCGTGTGCGGCGTAGGGCGCGGCACGCCGTGAGGCTAGGCCTCAGGCTTCAGGCCTGGCGGCCCGGCGAAGGGCCGGAGCTAGGGTTAGGGTTAGGCCCCCGGTGAGGCTGAGGCTCGAGGTCGGGGTCCGGACACGTGTGGGGGGGCGTGTGCGGCGTAGGGCGCGGCATGCCGTGAGGCTAGGCCTCAGGCTTCAGGCCTGGCGGCCCGGCGAAGGGCCGGAGCTAGGGTTAGGGTTAGGCCCCCCGTGAGGCTGAGGCTCGAGGTCGGGGTCCGGACACGTGTGGGGGGGAGTGTGCGGCGTAGGGCGCGGCATGCCGTGAGGCTAGGCCTCAGGCTTCAGGCCTGGCGGCCCGGCGAAGGGCCGGAGCTAGGGTTAGGGTTAGGCCCCCGGTGAGGCTGAGGCTCGAGGTCGGGGTCCGGACACGTGTGGGGGGGCGTGTGCGGCGTAGGGCGCGGCATGCCGTGAGGCTAGACCTCAGGCTTCAGGCCTGGCGGCCCGGCGAAGGGCCGGAGCTAGGGTTAGGGTTAGGCCCCCCGTGAGGCTGAGGCTCGAGGTCGGGGTCCGGACACGTGTGGGGGCCCGTGTGCGGCGTAGGGCGCGGCATGCCGTGAGGCTAGGCCTCAGGCTTCAGGCCTGGCGGCCCGGCGAAGGGCCGGAGCTAGGGTTAGGGTTAGGACCCCCGTGAGGCTGAGGCTCAAGGTCGGGGTCCGGACACGTGTGGGGGGGCGTGTGCTGCGTAGGGCGCGGCATGCCGTGAGGCTAGGCCTCAGGCTTCAGGCCTGGCGGTCCGGCGAAGGGCCGGAGCTAGGGTTAGGGTTAGGCCCCCCGTGAGGCTGAGGCTCGAGGTCGGGGTCCGGACACGAGTGGGGGGGCGTGTGCGGCGTAGGGCGCGGCATGCCGTGAGGCTAGGCCTCAGGCTTCAGGCCTGGCGGCCCGGCGAAGGGCCGGAGCTAGGGTTAGGGTTAGGCACCCGGTGAGGCTGAGGCTCGAGGTCGGGGTCCGGACACGTGTGGGGGGGCGTGTGCGGCGTAGGGCGCGGCATGCCGTGAGGCTAGGCCTCAGGCTTCAGGCCTGGCGGCGCGGTGAAGGGCCGGAGCTAGGGTTAGGGTTAGGCCCCTGGTGAGGCTGAAGCTCGAGGTCGGGGTCCGGACACGTGTGGGGGGGCGTGTGCGGCGTAGGGTGCGGCATGCCGTGAGGCTAGGCCTCAGGCTTCAGGCCTGGCGGCCCGGCGAAGGGCCGGAGCTAGGGTTAGGGTTAGGCCCCCGGTGAGGCTGAGGCTCGAGGTCGGGGTCCGGACACGTGTGGGGGGGCGTGTGCGGCGTAGGGCGCGGCATGCCGTGAGGCTAGGCCTCAGGCTTCAGGCCTGGCGGCCCGGCGAAGGGGCGGAGCTAGGGTTAGGGTTAGGCCCCCCGTGAGGCTGAGGCTCGAGATCGGGGTCCGGACACGTGTGGGGGGGCGTGTGCGGCGTAGGGCGCGGCATGCCGTGAGGCTAGCCCTCAGGCTTCAGGCCTGGCGGCCCGGTGAAGGGCCGGAGCTAGGGTTAGGGTTAGGCCCCCGGTGAGGCTGAGGCTCGAGGTCGCGGTCCGGACACGTGTGGGGGGGCGTGTGCGGCGTAGGGCGCGGCATGCCGTGAGGCTAGGCCTCAGGCTTCAGGCCTGGCGGCCCGGCGAAGGGCCGGAGCTAGGGTTAGGGTTAGGCCCCCCGTGAGGCTGAGGCTCGAGGTCGGGGTCCGGACACGTGTGGGGGGGCGTGTGCGGCGTAGGGCGCGGCATGCCGTGAGGCTAGGCCTCATGCTTCAGGCCTGGCGGCCCGGCGAATGGCCGGAGCTAGGGTTAGGGTTAGGCCTCCGGTGAGGCTGAGGCTCGAGGTCGGGGTCCGGACACGTGTGGGGGGGCGTGTGCGGCGTAGGGCGCGGCATGCCGTGAGGCTAGGCCTCAGGCTTCAGGCCTGGCGGCCCGGCGAAGGGCCGGAGCTAGGGTTAGGGTTAGGCCCCCGGTGAGGCTGAGGCTCGAGGTCGCGGTCCGGACACGTGTGGGGGGGCGTGTGCGGCGTAGGGCGCGGCATGCCGTGAGGCTAGGCCTCAGGCTTCAGGCCTGGCGGCCCGGCGTAGGGCCGGAGCTAGGGTTAGGGTTAGGCCCCCGGTGAGGCTGAGGCTCGAGGTCGGGGTCCGGACACGTGTGGGGGGGTGTGTGCGGCGCAGGGCGCGGCATGCCGTGAGGCTAGGCCTCAGGCTTCAGGCCTGGCGGTCCGGCGAAGGGCCGGAGCTAGGGTTAGGGTTAGGCCGCCCGTGAGGCTGAGGCTCGAGGTCGGGGTCCGGACACGTGTGGTGGGGCGTGTGCGGCGTAGGGCGCGGCATGCCGTGAGGGTAGGCCTCAGGCTTCAGGCCTGGCGGCCCGGCGAAGGGCCGGAGCTAGGGTTAGGGTTAGGCCCCCGGTGAGGCTAAGGCTCGAGGTCGGGGTCCGGACACGTGTGGGGGGGCGTGTGCGGCGTAGGGCGCGGCATGCCATGAGGCTAGGCCTCCGGCTTCAGGCCTGGCGGCCCGGCGAAGGGCCGGAGCTAGGGTTAGGGTTAGGCCCCCCGTGAGGCTGAGGCTCGAGGTCGGGGTCCGGACACGTGTGGGGGGGAGTGTACGGCGTAGGGGGTGGCATGCCGTGAGGCTAGGCCTCAGGCTTCAGGCCTGGCGGCCCGGCGAAGGGCCGGAGCTAGGGTTAGGGTTAGGCCCCCCGTGAGGCTGAGGCTCGAGGTCGGGTTCCGGACACGTGTGGGGGGGCGTGTGCGGCGTAGGGCGCGGCACGCCGTGAGGCTAGGCCTCAGGCTTCAGGCCTGGCGGCCCGGCGAAGGGGCGGAGCTAGGGTTAGGGTTAGGCCCCCCGTGAGGCTGAGGCTCGAGGTCGGGGTCCGGACACGTGTAGGGGGGCGTGTGCGGCGTAGGGCGCGGCACGCCGTGAGGCTAGGCCTCAGGCTTGAGGCCTGGCGGCCCAGCGAAGGGCCGGAGTTAGGGTTAGGGTTAGGCCCCCGGTGAGGCTGAGGCTCGAGGTCGGGGTCCGGACACGTGTGGGGGGGCGTGTGCGGCGTAGGGCGCGGCATGCCGTGAGGCTAGGCGTCAGGCTTCAGGCCTGGCGGCCCGGCGTAGGGCCGGAGCTAGGGTTAGGGTTAGGCCCCCCGTGAGGCTGAGGCTCGAGGTCGGGGTCCGGACACGTGTGGGGGGGCGTGTGCGGCGTAGCGCGCGGCATGCCGTGAGGCTAGGCCTCAGGCTTCAGGCCTGGCGGCCCGGCGAAGGGCCGGAGCTAGGGTTAGGGTTACGCCCCCGGTGAGGCTGAGGCTCGAGGTCGGGGTCCGGACACGTGTGGGGGGGTGTGTGCGGCGTAGGGCGCGGCATGCCGTGAGGGTAGGCCTCAGGCTTCAGGCCTGGCGGCCCGGCGAAGGGCCGGAGCTAGGGTTAGGGTTAGGCCCCTGGTGAGGCTGAGGCTCGAGGTCGGGGTCCGGACACGTGTGGGGGGGCGTGTGCGGCGTAGGGCGCGGCATGCCGTGAGGCTAGGCCTCAGGCTTCAGGCCTGGCGGCCCGGCGAAGGGCCGGAGCTAGGGTTAGGGTTAGGCCCCCCGTGAGGCTGAGGCTCGAGGTCGGGGTCCGGACACGTGTGGGGGAGAGTGTGCGGCGTAGGGCGCGGCATGCCGTGAGGCTAGCCCTCAGGCTTCAGGCCTGGCGGCCCGGCAAAGGGCCGGAGCTAGGGTTAGGGTTAGGCCCCCGGTGAGGCTGAGGCTCGAGGTCGGGGTCCGGACACGTGTGGGGGGGCGTGTGCGGCGTAGGGCGCGGCATGCTGTGAGGCTAGCCCTCAGACTTCAGGCCTGGCGGCCCGGCGAAGGGCCGGAGCTAGGGTTAGGGTTAGGCCCCCGGTGAGGCTGAGGCTCGAGGTCGGGGTCCGGACACGTGTGGGGGGGCGTGTGCGGCGTAGGGCGCGGCATGCCGTGAGGCTAGGCCTCAGGCTTCATGCCTGGCGGTCCGGCGAAGGGCCGGAGCTAGGGTTAGGGTTAGGCCCCCCGTGAGGCTGAGGCTCGAGGTCGGGGTCCGGACACGTGTGGGGGGGCGTGTGCGGCGTAGGGCGCGGCATGCCGTGAGGCTAGGCCTCAGGCTTCAGGCCTGGCAGCCCGGCGAAGGGCCGGAGCTAGGGTTAGGGTTAGGCCCCCGGTGAGGCTGAGGCTCGAGGTCGGGGTCCGGACACGTGTGGGGGGGGCGTGTGCGGCGTAGGGCGCGGCATGCCGTGAGGCTAGGCCTCAGGCTTCAGGCCTGGCGGCCCGGCGAAGGGCCGGAGCTAGGGTTAGGGTTAGGCCCCCGGTGAGGCTGAGGCTCGAGGTCGGTGTCCGGACACGTGTGGGGGGGCGTGTGCGGCGTAGGGCGCGGCATGCCGTGAGGCTAGGCCTCAGGCTTCAGGCCTGGCGGCCCGGCGAAGGGCCGGAGCTAGGGTTAGGGTTCGGCCCCCCGTGAGGCTGAGGCTCGAGGTCGGGGTCCGGACACGTGTGGGGGGGAGTGTGCGGCGTAGGGCGCGGCATGCCGTGAGGCTAGGCCTCAGGCTTCAGGCCTGGCGGCCCGGCGAAGGGCCGGAGCTAGGGTTAGGGTTAGGCCCCCCGTGAGGCTGAGGCTCGAGGTCGGGGTCCGGACACGTGTGGGGGGGGCGTGTGCGGCGTAGGGCGCGGCATGCCGTGAGGCTAGGCCTCAGGCTTCAGGCCTGGCGGCCCGGCGAAGGGCCGGAGCTATGGTTAGGGTTAGGCCCCCCGTGAGGCTGAGGCTCGAGGTCGGGGTCCGGACACGTGTGGGGGGGCGTGTGCGGCGTAGGGCGCGGCACGCCGTGAGGCTAGGCCTCAGGCTTCAGGCCTGGCGGCCCGGCGAAGGGCCGGAGCTAGGGTTAGGGTTAGGCCCCCGGTGAGGCTGAGGCTCGAGGTCGGGGTCCGGACACGTGTGGGGGGGCGTGTGCGGCGTAGGGCGCGGCATGCCGTGAGGCTAGGCCTCAGGCTTCAGGCCTGGCGGCCCGGCGAAGGGCCGGAGCTAGGGTTAGGGTTAGGCCCCCCGTGAGGCTGAGGCTCGAGGTCGGGGTCCGGACACGTGTGGGGGGGAGTGTGCGGCGTAGGGCGCGGCATGCCGTGAGGCTAGGCCTCAGGCTTCAGGCCTGGCGGCCCGGCGAAGGGCCGGAGCTAGGGTTAGGGTTAGGCCCCCGGTGAGGCTGAGGCTCGAGGTCGGGGTCCGGACACGTGTGGGGGGGCGTGTGCGGCGTAGGGCGCGGCATGCCGTGAGGCTAGACCTCAGGCTTCAGGCCTGGCGGCCCGGCGAAGGGCCGGAGCTAGGGTTAGGGTTAGGCCCCCCGTGAGGCTGAGGCTCGAGGTCGGGGTCCGGACACGTGTGGGGGCCCGTGTGCGGCGTAGGGCGCGGCATGCCGTGAGGCTAGGCCTCAGGCTTCAGGCCTGGCGGCCCGGCGAAGGGCCGGAGCTAGGGTTAGGGTTAGGACCCCCGTGAGGCTGAGGCTCAAGGTCGGGGTCCGGACACGTGTGGGGGGGCGTGTGCTGCGTAGGGCGCGGCATGCCGTGAGGCTAGGCCTCAGGCTTCAGGCCTGGCGGTCCGGCGAAGGGCCGGAGCTAGGGTTAGGGTTAGGCCCCCCGTGAGGCTGAGGCTCGAGGTCGGGGTCCGGACACGAGTGGGGGGGCGTGTGCGGCGTAGGGCGCGGCATGCCGTGAGGCTAGGCCTCAGGCTTCAGGCCTGGCGGCCCGGCGAAGGGCCGGAGCTAGGGTTAGGGTTAGGCACCCGGTGAGGCTGAGGCTCGAGGTCGGGGTCCGGACACGTGTGGGGGGGCGTGTGCGGCGTAGGGCGCGGCATGCCGTGAGGCTAGGCCTCAGGCTTCAGGCCTGGCGGCGCGGTGAAGGGCCGGAGCTAGGGTTAGGGTTAGGCCCCTGGTGAGGCTGAAGCTCGAGGTCGGGGTCCGGACACGTGTGGGGGGGCGTGTGCGGCGTAGGGTGCGGCATGCCGTGAGGCTAGGCCTCAGGCTTCAGGCCTGGCGGCCCGGCGAAGGGCCGGAGCTAGGGTTAGGGTTAGGCCCCCGGTGAGGCTGAGGCTCGAGGTCGGGGTCCGGACACGTGTGGGGGGGCGTGTGCGGCGTAGGGCGCGGCATGCCGTGAGGCTAGGCCTCAGGCTTCAGGCCTGGCGGCCCGGCGAAGGGCCGGAGCTAGGGTTAGGGTTAGGCCCCCCGTGAGGCTGAGGCTCGAGGTCGGGGTCCGGACACGTGTGGGGGGGCGTGTGCGGCGTAGGGCGCGGCATGCCGTGAGGCTAGGCCTCAGGCTTCAGGCCTGGCGGCCCGGCGAAGGGCCGGAGCTATGGTTAGGGTTAGGCCCCCCGTGAGGCTGAGGCTCGAGGTCGGGGTCCGGACATGTGTGGGGGCCCGTGTGCGGCGTAGGGCGCGGCATGCCGTGAGGCTAGGCCTCAGGCTTCAGGCCTGGCGGCCCGGCGAAGGGCCGGAGCTAGGGTTAGGGTTAGGACCCCCGTGAGGCTGAGGCTCAAGGTCGGGGTCCGGACACGTGTGGGGGGGCGTGTGCTGCGTAGGGCGCGGCATGCCGTGAGGCTAGGCCTCAGGCTTCAGGCCTGGCGGTCCGGCGAAGGGCCGGAGCTAGGGTTAGGGTTAGGCCCCCCGTGAGGCTGAGGCTCGAGGTCGGGGTCCGGACACGAGTGGGGGGGCGTGTGCGGCGTAGGGCGCGGCATGCCGTAAGGCTAGGCCTCAGGCTTCAGGCCTGGCGGCCCGGCGAAGGGCCGGAGCTAGGGTTAGGGTTAGGCACCCGGTGAGGCTGAGGCTCGAGGTCGGGGTCCGGACACGTGTGGGGGGGCGTGTGCGGCGTAGGGCGCGGCATGCCGTGAGGCTAGGCCTCAGGCTTCAGGCCTGGCGGCCCGGCGAAGGGCCGGAGCTAGGGTTAGGGTTACGCCCCCGGTGAGGCTGAGGCTCGAGGTCGGGGTCCGGACACGTGTGGGGGGGTGTGTGCGGTGTAGGGCGCGGCATGCCGTGAGGGTAGGCCTCAGGCTTCAGGCCTGGCGGCCCGGCGAAGGGCCGGAGCTAGGGTTAGGGTTAGGCCCCTGGTGAGGCTGAGGCTCGAGGTCGGGGTCCGGACACGTGTGGGGGGGCGTGTGCGGCGTAGGGCGCGGCATGCCGTGAGGCTAGGCCTCAGGCTTCAGGCCTGGCGGCCCGGCGAAGGGCCGGAGCTAGGGTTAGGGTTAGGCCCCCCGTGAGGCTGAGGCTCGAGGTCGGGGTCCGGACACGTGTGGGGGAGAGTGTGCGGCGTAGGGCGCGGCATGCCGTGAGGCTAGCCCTCAGGCTTCAGGCCTGGCGGCCCGGCGAAGGGCCGGAGCTAGGGTTAGGGTTAGGCCCCCGGTGAGGCTGAGGCTCGAGGTCGGGGTCCGGACACGTGTGGGGGGGCGTGTGCGGCGTAGGGCGCGGCATGCCGTGAGGCTAGCCCTCAGGCTTCAGGCCTGGCGGCCCGGCGAAGGGCCGGAGCTAGGGTTAGGGTTAGGCCCCCGGTGAGGCTGAGGCTCGAGGTCGGGGTCCGGACACGTGTGGGGGGGCGTGTGCGGCGTAGGGCGCGGCATGCCGTGAGGGTAGGCCTCAGGCTTCAGGCCTGGCGGCCCGGTGAAGGGCCGGAGCTAGGGTTAGGGTTAGGCCCCCGGTGAGGCTGAGGCTCGAGGTCGCGGTCCGGACACGTGTGGGGGGGCGTGTGCGGCGTAGGGCGCGGCATGCCGTGAGGCTAGGCCTCAGGCTTCAGGCCTGGCGGCCCGGCGAAGGGCCGGAGCTAGGGTTAGGGTTAGGCCCCCCGTGAGGCTGAGGCTCGAGGTCGGGGTCCGGACACGTGTGGGGGGGCGTGTGCGGCGTAGGGCGCGGCATGCCGTGAGGCTAGGCCTCAGGCTTCAGGCCTGGCGGCCCGGCGAAGGGCCGGAGCTAGGGTTAGGGTTAGGCCCCCCGTAAGGCTGAGGCTCGAGATCGGGGTCCGGACACGTGTGGGGGGGCGTGTGCGGCGTAGGGCGCGGCATGCTGTGAGGCTAGCCCTCAGACTTCAGGCCTGGCGGCCCGGCGAAGGGCCGGAGCTAGGGTTAGGGTTAGGCCCCCGGTGAGGCTGAGGCTCGAGGTCGGGGTCCGGACACGTGTGGGGGGGCGTGTGCGGCGTAGGGCGCGGCATGCAGTGAGGCTAGGCCTCAGGCTTCATGCCTGGCGGTCCGGCGAAGGGCCGGAGCTAGGGTTAGGGTTAGGCCCCCTGTGAGGCTGAGGCTCGAGGTCGGGGTCCGGACACGTGTGGGGGGGCGTGTGCGGCGTAGGGCGCGGCATGCCGTGAGGCTAGGCCTCAGGCTTCAGGCCTGGCGGCCCGGCGAAGGGCCGGAGCTAGGGTTAGGGTTAGGCCCCCGGTGAGGCTGAGGCTCGAGGTCGGGGTCCGGACACGTGTGGGGGGGCGTGTGCGGCGTAGGGCGCGGCATGCCGTGAGGCTAGGCCTCAGGCTTCAGGCCTGGCGGCCCGGCGAAGGGCCGGAGCTAGGGTTAGGGTTAGGCCCCCGGTGAGGCTGAGGCTCGAGGTCGGTGTCCGGACACGTGTGGGGGGGCGTGTGCGGCGTAGGGCGCGGCATGCCGTGAGGCTAGGCCTCAGGCTTCAGGCCTGGCGGCCCGGCGAAGGGCCGGAGCTAGGGTTAGGGTTCGGCCCCACGTGAGGCTGAGGCTCGAGGTCGGGGTCCGGACACGTGTGGGGGGGAGTGTGCGGCGTAGGGCGCGGCATGCCGTGAGGCTAGGCCTCAGGCTTCAGGCCTGGCGGCCCGGCGAAGGGCCGGAGCTAGGGTTAGGGTTAGGCCCCCCGTGAGGCTGAGGCTCGAGGTCGGGGTCCGGACACGTGTGGGGGGGCGTGTGCGGCGTAGGGCGCGGCATGCCGTGAGGCTAGGCCTCAGGCTTCAGGCCTGGCGGCCCGGCGAAGGGCCGGAGCTATGGTTAGGGTTAGGCCCCCCGTGAGGCTGAGGCTCGAGGTCGGGGTCCGGACACGTGTGGGGGGGCGTGTGCGGCGTAGGGCGCGGCACGCCGTGAGGCTAGGCCTCAGGCTTCAGGCCTGGCGGCCCGGCGAAGGGCCGGAGCTAGGGTTAGGGTTAGGCCCCCGGTGAGGCTGAGGCTCGAGGTCGGGGTCCGGACACGTGTGGGGGGGCGTGTGCTGCGTAGGGCGCGGCATGCCGTGAGGCTAGGCCTCAGGCTTCAGGCCTGGCGGTCCGGCGAAGGGCCGGAGCTAGGGTTAGGGTTAGGCCCCCCGTGAGGCTGAGGCTCGAGGTCGGGGTCCGGACACGAGTGGGGGGGCGTGTGCGGCGTAGGGCGCGGCATGCCGTGAGGCTAGGCCTCAGGCTTCAGGCCTGGCGGCCCGGCGAAGGGCCGGAGCTAGGGTTAGGGTTAGGCACCCGGTGAGGCTGAGGCTCGAGGTCGGGGTCCGGACACGTGTGGGGGGGCGTGTGCGGCGTAGGGCGCGGCATGCCGTGAGGCTAGGCCTCAGGCTTCAGGCCTGGCGGCGCGGTGAAGGGCCGGAGCTAGGGTTAGGGTTAGGCCCCCGGTGAGGCTGAGGCTCGAGGTCGGGGTCCGGACACGTGTGGGGGGGCGTGTGCGGCGTAGGGTGCGGCATGCCGTGAGGCTAGGCCTCAGGCTTCAGGCCTGGCGGCCCGGCGAAGGGCCGGAGCTAGGGTTAGGGTTAGGCCCCCGGTGAGGCTGAGGCTCGAGGTCGGGGTCCGGACACGTGTGGGGGGGCGTGTGCGGCGTAGGGCGCGGCATGCCGTGAGGCTAGGCCTCAGGCTTCAGGCCTGGCGGCCCGGCGAAGGGCCGGAGCTAGGGTTAGGGTTAGGCCCCCCGTGAGGCTGAGGCTCGAGGTCGGGGTCCGGACACGTGTGGGGGGGCGTGTGCGGCGTAGGGCGCGGCATGCCGTGAGGCTAGGCCTCAGGCTTCAGGCCTGGCGGCCCGGCGAAGGGCCGGAGCTATGGTTAGGGTTAGGCCCCCCGTGAGGCTGAGGCTCGAGGTCGGGGTCCGGACATGTGTGGGGGCCCGTGTGCGGCGTAGGGCGCGGCATGCCGTGAGGCTAGGCCTCAGGCTTCAGGCCTGGCGGCCCGGCGAAGGGCCGGAGCTAGGGTTAGGGTTAGGACCCCCGTGAGGCTGAGGCTCAAGGTCGGGGTCCGGACACGTGTGGGGGGGCGTGTGCTGCGTAGGGCGCGGCATGCCGTGAGGCTAGGCCTCAGGCTTCAGGCCTGGCGGTCCGGCGAAGGGCCGGAGCTAGGGTTAGGGTTAGGCCCCCCGTGAGGCTGAGGCTCGAGGTCGGGGTCCGGACACGAGTGGGGGGGCGTGTGCGGCGTAGGGCGCGGCATGCCGTAAGGCTAGGCCTCAGGCTTCAGGCCTGGCGGCCCGGCGAAGGGCCGGAGCTAGGGTTAGGGTTAGGCACCCGGTGAGGCTGAGGCTCGAGGTCGGGGTCCGGACACGTGTGGGGGGGCGTGTGCGGCGTAGGGCGCGGCATGCCGTGAGGCTAGGCGTCAGGCTTCAGGCCTGGCGGCCCGGCGTAGGGCCGGAGCTAGGGTTAGGGTTAGGCCCCCCGTGAGGCTGAGGCTCGAGGTCGGGGTCCGGACACGTGTGGGGGGGCGTGTGCGGCGTAGCGCGCGGCATGCCGAGAGGCTAGGCCTCAGGCTTCAGGCCTGGCGGCCCGGCGAAGGGCCGGAGCTAGGGTTAGGGTTACGCCCCCGGTGAGGCTGAGGCTCGAGGTCGGGGTCCGGACACGTGTGGGGGGGTGTGTGCGGCGTAGGGCGCGGCATGCCGTGAGGGTAGGCCTCAGGCTTCAGGCCTGGCGGCCCGGCGAAGGGCCGGAGCTAGGGTTAGGGTTAGGCCCCTGGTGAGGCTGAGGCTCGAGGTCGGGGTCCGGACACGTGTGGGGGGGCGTGTGCGGCGTAGGGCGCGGCATGCCGTGAGGCTAGGCCTCAGGCTTCAGGCCTGGCGGCCCGGCGAAGGGCCGGAGCTAGGGTTAGGGTTAGGCCCCCCGTGAGGCTGAGGCTCGAGGTCGGGGTCCGGACACGTGTGGGGGAGAGTGTGCGGCGTAGGGCGCGGCATGCCGTGAGGCTAGCCCTCAGGCTTCAGGCCTGGCGGCCCGGCAAAGGGCCGGAGCTAGGGTTAGGGTTAGGCCCCCGGTGAGGCTGAGGCTCGAGGTCGGGGTCCGGACACGTGTGGGGGGGCGTGTGCGGCGTAGGGCGCGGCATGCTGTGAGGCTAGCCCTCAGACTTCAGGCCTGGCGGCCCGGCGAAGGGCCGGAGCTAGGGTTAGGGTTAGGCCCCCGGTGAGGCTGAGGCTCGAGGTCGGGGTCCGGACACGTGTGGGGGGGCGTGTGCGGCGTAGGGCGCGGCATGCCGTGAGGCTAGGCCTCAGGCTTCATGCCTGGCGGTCCGGCGAAGGGCCGGAGCTAGGGTTAGGGTTAGGCCCCCCGTGAGGCTGAGGCTCGAGGTCGGGGTCCGGACACGTGTGGGGGGGCGTGTGCGGCGTAGGGCGCGGCATGCCGTGAGGCTAGGCCTCAGGCTTCAGGCCTGGCAGCCCGGCGAAGGGCCGGAGCTAGGGTTAGGGTTAGGCCCCCGGTGAGGCTGAGGCTCGAGGTCGGGGTCCGGACACGTGTGGGGGGGCGTGTGCGGCGTAGGGCGCGGCATGCCGTGAGGCTAGGCCTCAGGCTTCAGGCCTGGCGGCCCGGCGAAGGGCCGGAGCTAGGGTTAGGGTTAGGCCCCCGGTGAGGCTGAGGCTCGAGGTCGGTGTCCGGACACGTGTGGGGGGGCGTGTGCGGCGTAGGGCGCGGCATGCCGTGAGGCTAGGCCTCAGGCTTCAGGCCTGGCGGCCCGGCGAAGGGCCGGAGCTAGGGTTAGGGTTCGGCCCCCCGTGAGGCTGAGGCTCGAGGTCGGGGTCCGGACACGTGTGGGGGGGAGTGTGCGGCGTAGGGCGCGGCATGCCGTGAGGCTAGGCCTCAGGCTTCAGGCCTGGCGGCCCGGCGAAGGGCCGGAGCTAGGGTTAGGGTTAGGCCCCCCGTGAGGCTGAGGCTCGAGGTCGGGGTCCGGACACGTGTGGGGGGGCGTGTGCGGCGTAGGGCGCGGCATGCCGTGAGGCTAGGCCTCAGGCTTCAGGCCTGGCGGCCCGGCGAAGGGCCGGAGCTATGGTTAGGGTTAGGCCCCCCGTGAGGCTGAGGCTCGAGGTCGGGGTCCGGACACGTGTGGGGGGGCGTGTGCGGCGTAGGGCGCGGCACGCCGTGAGGCTAGGCCTCAGGCTTCAGGCCTGGCGGCCCGGCGAAGGGCCGGAGCTAGGGTTAGGGTTAGGCCCCCGGTGAGGCTGAGGCTCGAGGTCGGGGTCCGGACACGTGTGGGGGGGCGTGTGCGGCGTAGGGCGCGGCATGCCGTGAGGCTAGGCCTCAGGCTTCAGGCCTGGCGGCCCGGCGAAGGGCCGGAGCTAGGGTTAGGGTTAGGCCCCCCGTGAGGCTGAGGCTCGAGGTCGGGGTCCGGACACGTGTGGGGGGGAGTGTGCGGCGTAGGGCGCGGCATGCCGTGAGGCTAGGCCTCAGGCTTCAGGCCTGGCGGCCCGGCGAAGGGCCGGAGCTAGGGTTAGGGTTAGGCCCCCGGTGAGGCTGAGGCTCGAGGTCGGGGTCCGGACACGTGTGGGGGGGCGTGTGCGGCGTAGGGCGCGGCATGCCGTGAGGCTAGACCTCAGGCTTCAGGCCTGGCGGCCCGGCGAAGGGCCGGAGCTAGGGTTAGGGTTAGGCCCCCCGTGAGGCTGAGGCTCGAGGTCGGGGTCCGGACACGTGTGGGGGCCCGTGTGCGGCGTAGGGCGCGGCATGCCGTGAGGCTAGGCCTCAGGCTTCAGGCCTGGCGGCCCGGCGAAGGGCCGGAGCTAGGGTTAGGGTTAGGACCCCCGTGAGGCTGAGGCTCAAGGTCGGGGTCCGGACACGTGTGGGGGGGCGTGTGCGGCGTAGGGCGCGGCATGCCGTGAGGCTAGGCCTCAGGCTTCAGGCCTGGCGGCCCGGCGAAGGGCCGGAGCTAGGGTTAGGGTTAGGCACCCGGTGAGGCTGAGGCTCGAGGTCGGGGTCCGGACACGTGTGGGGGGGCGTGTGCGGCGTAGGGCGCGGCATGCCGTGAGGCTAGGCCTCAGGCTTCAGGCCTGGCGGCGCGGTGAAGGGCCGGAGCTAGGGTTAGGGTTAGGCCCCCGGTGAGGCTGAGGCTCGAGGTCGGGGTCCGGACACGTGTGGGGGGGCGTGTGCGGCGTAGGGTGCGGCATGCCGTGAGGCTAGGCCTCAGGCTTCAGGCCTGGCGGCCCGGCGAAGGGCCGGAGCTAGGGTTAGGGTTAGGCCCCCGGTGAGGCTGAGGCTCGAGGTCGGGGTCCGGACACGTGTGGGGGGGCGTGTGCGGCGTAGGGCGCGGCATGCCGTGAGGCTAGGCCTCAGGCTTCAGGCCTGGCGGCCCGGCGAAGGGCCGGAGCTAGGGTTAGGGTTAGGCCCCCCGTGAGGCTGAGGCTCGAGGTCGGGGTCCGGACACGTGTGGGGGGGCGTGTGCGGCGTAGGGCGCGGCATGCCGTGAGGCTAGGCCTCAGGCTTCAGGCCTGGCGGCCCGGCGAAGGGCCGGAGCTATGGTTAGGGTTAGGCCCCCCGTGAGGCTGAGGCTCGAGGTCGGGGTCCGGACATGTGTGGGGGCCCGTGTGCGGCGTAGGGCGCGGCATGCCGTGAGGCTAGGCCTCAGGCTTCAGGCCTGGCGGCCCGGCGAAGGGCCGGAGCTAGGGTTAGGGTTAGGACCCCCGTGAGGCTGAGGCTCAAGGTCGGGGTCCGGACACGTGTGGGGGGGCGTGTGCTGCGTAGGGCGCGGCATGCCGTGAGGCTAGGCCTCAGGCTTCAGGCCTGGCGGTCCGGCGAAGGGCCGGAGCTAGGGTTAGGGTTAGGCCCCCCGTGAGGCTGAGGCTCGAGGTCGGGGTCCGGACACGAGTGGGGGGGCGTGTGCGGCGTAGGGCGCGGCATGCCGTAAGGCTAGGCCTCAGGCTTCAGGCCTGGCGGCCCGGCGAAGGGCCGGAGCTAGGGTTAGGGTTAGGCACCCGGTGAGGCTGAGGCTCGAGGTCGGGGTCCGGACACGTGTGGGGGGGCGTGTGCGGCGTAGGGCGCGGCATGCCGTGAGGCTAGGCCTCAGGCTTCAGGCCTGGCGGCCCGGCGAAGGGCCGGAGCTAGGGTTAGGGTTACGCCCCCGGTGAGGCTGAGGCTCGAGGTCGGGGTCCGGACACGTGTGGGGGGGTGTGTGCGGCGTAGGGCGCGGCATGCCGTGAGGGTAGGCCTCAGGCTTCAGGCCTGGCGGCCCGGCGAAGGGCCGGAGCTAGGGTTAGGGTTAGGCCCCTGGTGAGGCTGAGGCTCGAGGTCGGGGTCCGGACACGTGTGGGGGGGCGTGTGCGGCGTAGGGCGCGGCATGCCGTGAGGCTAGGCCTCAGGCTTCAGGCCTGGCGGCCCGGCGAAGGGCCGGAGCTAGGGTTAGGGTTAGGCCCCCCGTGAGGCTGAGGCTCGAGGTCGGGGTCCGGACACGTGTGGGGGAGAGTGTGCGGCGTAGGGCGCGGCATGCCGTGAGGCTAGCCCTCAGGCTTCAGGCCTGGCGGCCCGGCGAAGGGCCGGAGCTAGGGTTAGGGTTAGGCCCCCGGTGAGGCTGAGGCTCGAGGTCGGGGTCCGGACACGTGTGGGGGGGCGTGTGCGGCGTAGGGCGCGGCATGCCGTGAGGCTAGCCCTCAGGCTTCAGGCCTGGCGGCCCGGCGAAGGGCCGGAGCTAGGGTTAGGGTTAGGCCCCCGGTGAGGCTGAGGCTCGAGGTCGGGGTCCGGACACGTGTGGGGGGGCGTGTGCGGCGTAGGGCGCGGCATGCCGTGAGGGTAGGCCTCAGGCTTCAGGCCTGGCGGCCCGGTGAAGGGCCGGAGCTAGGGTTAGGGTTAGGCCCCCGGTGAGGCTGAGGCTCGAGGTCGCGGTCCGGACACGTGTGGGGGGGCGTGTGCGGCGTAGGGCGCGGCATGCCGTGAGGCTAGGCCTCAGGCTTCAGGCCTGGCGGCCCGGCGAAGGGCCGGAGCTAGGGTTAGGGTTAGGCCCCCCGTGAGGCTGAGGCTCGAGGTCGGGGTCCGGACACGTGTGGGGGGGCGTGTGCGGCGTAGGGCGCGGCATGCCGTGAGGCTAGGCCTCAGGCTTCAGGCCTGGCGGCCCGGCGAAGGGCCGGAGCTAGGGTTAGGGTTAGGCCCCCCGTAAGGCTGAGGCTCGAGATCGGGGTCCGGACACGTGTGGGGGGGCGTGTGCGGCGTAGGGCGCGGCATGCTGTGAGGCTAGCCCTCAGACTTCAGGCCTGGCGGCCCGGCGAAGGGCCGGAGCTAGGGTTAGGGTTAGGCCCCCGGTGAGGCTGAGGCTCGAGGTCGGGGTCCGGACACGTGTGGGGGGGCGTGTGCGGCGTAGGGCGCGGCATGCAGTGAGGCTAGGCCTCAGGCTTCATGCCTGGCGGTCCGGCGAAGGGCCGGAGCTAGGGTTAGGGTTAGGCCCCCTGTGAGGCTGAGGCTCGAGGTCGGGGTCCGGACACGTGTGGGGGGGCGTGTGCGGCGTAGGGCGCGGCATGCCGTGAGGCTAGGCCTCAGGCTTCAGGCCTGGCGGCCCGGCGAAGGGCCGGAGCTAGGGTTAGGGTTAGGCCCCCGGTGAGGCTGAGGCTCGAGGTCGGGGTCCGGACACGTGTGGGGGGGCGTGTGCGGCGTAGGGCGCGGCATGCCGTGAGGCTAGGCCTCAGGCTTCAGGCCTGGCGGCCCGGCGAAGGGCCGGAGCTAGGGTTAGGGTTAGGCCCCCGGTGAGGCTGAGGCTCGAGGTCGGTGTCCGGACACGTGTGGGGGGGCGTGTGCGGCGTAGGGCGCGGCATGCCGTGAGGCTAGGCCTCAGGCTTCAGGCCTGGCGGCCCGGCGAAGGGCCGGAGCTAGGGTTAGGGTTCGGCCCCACGTGAGGCTGAGGCTCGAGGTCGGGGTCCGGACACGTGTGGGGGGGAGTGTGCGGCGTAGGGCGCGGCATGCCGTGAGGCTAGGCCTCAGGCTTCAGGCCTGGCGGCCCGGCGAAGGGCCGGAGCTAGGGTTAGGGTTAGGCCCCCCGTGAGGCTGAGGCTCGAGGTCGGGGTCCGGACACGTGTGGGGGGGCGTGTGCGGCGTAGGGCGCGGCATGCCGTGAGGCTAGGCCTCAGGCTTCAGGCCTGGCGGCCCGGCGAAGGGCCGGAGCTATGGTTAGGGTTAGGCCCCCGGTGAGGCTGAGGCTCGAGGTCGGGGTCCGGACACGTGTGGGGGGGCGTGTGCGGCGTAGGGCGCGGCATGCCGTGAGGCTAGGCCTCAGGCTTCAGGCCTGGCGGCCCGGCGAAGGGCCGGAGCTAGGGTTAGGGTTAGGCCCCCCGTGAGGCTGAGGCTCGAGGTCGGGGTCCGGACACGTGTGGGGGGGAGTGTGCGGCGTAGGGCGCGGCATGCCGTGAGGCTAGGCCTCAGGCTTCAGGCCTGGCGGCCCGGCGAAGGGCCGGAGCTAGGGTTAGGGTTAGGCCCCCGGTGAGGCTGAGGCTCGAGGTCGGGGTCCGGACACGTGTGGGGGGGCGTGTGCGGCGTAGGGCGCGGCATGCCGTGAGGCTAGACCTCAGGCTTCAGGCCTGGCGGCCCGGCGAAGGGCCGGAGCTAGGGTTAGGGTTAGGCCCCCCGTGAGGCTGAGGCTCGAGGTCGGGGTCCGGACACGTGTGGGGGCCCGTGTGCGGCGTAGGGCGCGGCATGCCGTGAGGCTAGGCCTCAGGCTTCAGGCCTGGCGGCCCGGCGAAGGGCCGGAGCTAGGGTTAGGGTTAGGACCCCCGTGAGGCTGAGGCTCAAGGTCGGGGTCCGGACACGTGTGGGGGGGCGTGTGCTGCGTAGGGCGCGGCATGCCGTGAGGCTAGGCCTCAGGCTTCAGGCCTGGCGGTCCGGCGAAGGGCCGGAGCTAGGGTTAGGGTTAGGCCCCCCGTGAGGCTGAGGCTCGAGGTCGGGGTCCGGACACGAGTGGGGGGGCGTGTGCGGCGTAGGGCGCGGCATGCCGTGAGGCTAGGCCTCAGGATTCAGGCCTGGCGGCCCGGCGAAGGGCCGGAGCTAGGGTTAGGGTTAGGCACCCGGTGAGGCTGAGGCTCGAGGTCGGGGTCCGGACACGTGTGGGGGGGCGTGTGCGGCGTAGGGCGCGGCATGCCGTGAGGCTAGGCCTCAGGCTTCAGGCCTGGCGGCGCGGTGAAGGGCCGGAGCTAGGGTTAGGGTTAGGCCCCCGGTGAGGCTGAGGCTCGAGGTCGGGGTCCGGACACGTGTGGGGGGGCGTGTGCGGCGTAGGGTGCGGCATGCCGTGAGGCTAGGCCTCAGGCTTCAGGCCTGGCGGCCCGGCGAAGGGCCGGAGCTAGGGTTAGGGTTAGGCCCCCGGTGAGGCTGAGGCTCGAGGTCGGGGTCCGGACACGTGTGGGGGGGCGTGTGCGGCGTAGGGCGCGGCATGCCGTGAGGCTAGGCCTCAGGCTTCAGGCCTGGCGGCCCGGCGAAGGGCCGGAGCTAGGGTTAGGGTTAGGCCCCCCGTGAGGCTGAGGCTCGAGGTCGGGGTCCGGACACGTGTGGGGGGGCGTGTGCGGCGTAGGGCGCGGCATGCCGTGAGGCTAGGCCTCAGGCTTCAGGCCTGGCGGCCCGGCGAAGGGCCGGAGCTATGGTTAGGGTTAGGCCCCCCGTGAGGCTGAGGCTCGAGGTCGGGGTCCGGACATGTGTGGGGGCCCGTGTGCGGCGTAGGGCGCGGCATGCCGTGAGGCTAGGCCTCAGGCTTCAGGCCTGGCGGCCCGGCGAAGGGCCGGAGCTAGGGTTAGGGTTAGGACCCCCGTGAGGCTGAGGCTCAAGGTCGGGGTCCGGACACGTGTGGGGGGGCGTGTGCTGCGTAGGGCGCGGCATGCCGTGAGGCTAGGCCTCAGGCTTCAGGCCTGGCGGTCCGGCGAAGGGCCGGAGCTAGGGTTAGGGTTAGGCCCCCCGTGAGGCTGAGGCTCGAGGTCGGTGTCCGGACACGAGTGGGGGGGCGTGTGCGGCGTAGGGCGCGGCATGCCGTGAGGCTAGGCCTCAGGCTTCAGGCCTGGCGGCCCGGCGAAGGGCCGGAGCTAGGGTTAGGGTTAGGCACCCGGTGAGGCTGAGGCTCGAGGTCGGGGTCCGGACACGTGTGGGGGGGCGTGTGCGGCGTAGGGCGCGGCATGCCGTGAGGCTAGGCCTCAGGCTTCAGGCCTGGCGGCCCGGTGAAGGGCCGGAGCTAGGGTTAGGGTTAGGCCCCCGGTGAGGCTGAGGCTCGAGGTCGGGGTCCGGACACGTGTGGGGGGGCGTGTGCGGCGTAGGGCGCGGCATGCCGTGAGGCTAGGCCTCAGGCTTCAGGCCTGGCGGCCCGGAGAAGGGCCGGAGCTAGGGTTAGGGTTAGGCCCCCGGTGAGGCTGAGGCTCGAGGTCGGGGTCCGGACACGTGTGGGGGGGCGTGTGCGGCGCAGGGCGCGGCATGCCGTGAGGCTAGGCCTCAGGCTTCAGGCCTGGCGGCCCGGCGAAGGGCCGGAGCTAGGGTTAGGGTTAGGCCCCCCGTGAGGCTGAGGCTCGAGGTCGGGGTCCGGACACGTGTGGGGGGGCGTGTGCTGCGTAGGGCGCGGCATGCCGTGAGGCTAGGCCTCAGGCTTCAGGCCTGGCGGTCCGGCGAAGGGCCGGAGCTAGGGTTAGGGTTAGGCCCCCCGTGAGGCTGAGGCTCGAGGTCGGGGTCCGGACACGAGTGGGGGGGCGTGTGCGGCGTAGGGCGCGGCATGCCGTGAGGCTAGGCCTCAGGCTTCAGGCCTGGCGGCCCGGCGAAGGGCCGGAGCTAGGGTTAGGGTTAGGCACCCGGTGAGGCTGAGGCTCGAGGTCGGGGTCCGGACACGTGTGGGGGGGCGTGTGCGGCGTAGGGCGCGGCATGCCGTGAGGCTAGGCCTCAGGCTTCAGGCCTGGCGGCGCGGTGAAGGGCCGGAGCTAGGGTTAGGGTTAGGCCCCCGGTGAGGCTGAGGCTCGAGGTCGGGGTCCGGACACGTGTGGGGGGGCGTGTGCGGCGTAGGGTGCGGCATGCCGTGAGGCTAGGCCTCAGGCTTCAGGCCTGGCGGCCCGGCGAAGGGCCGGAGCTAGGGTTAGGGTTAGGCCCCCGGTGAGGCTGAGGCTCGAGGTCGGGGTCCGGACACGTGTGGGGGGGCGTGTGCGGCGTAGGGCGCGGCATGCCGTGAGGCTAGGCCTCAGGCTTCAGGCCTGGCGGCCCGGCGAAGGGCCGGAGCTAGGGTTAGGGTTAGGCCCCCCGTGAGGCTGAGGCTCGAGGTCGGGGTCCGGACACGTGTGGGGGGGCGTGTGCGGCGTAGGGCGCGGCATGCCGTGAGGCTAGGCCTCAGGCTTCAGGCCTGGCGGCCCGGCGAAGGGCCGGAGCTATGGTTAGGGTTAGGCCCCCCGTGAGGCTGAGGCTCGAGGTCGGGGTCCGGACATGTGTGGGGGCCCGTGTGCGGCGTAGGGCGCGGCATGCCGTGAGGCTAGGCCTCAGGCTTCAGGCCTGGCGGCCCGGCGAAGGGCCGGAGCTAGGGTTAGGGTTAGGACCCCCGTGAGGCTGAGGCTCAAGGTCGGGGTCCGGACACGTGTGGGGGGGCGTGTGCTGCGTAGGGCGCGGCATGCCGTGAGGCTAGGCCTCAGGCTTCAGGCCTGGCGGTCCGGCGAAGGGCCGGAGCTAGGGTTAGGGTTAGGCCCCCCGTGAGGCTGAGGCTCGAGGTCGGGGTCCGGACACGAGTGGGGGGGCGTGTGCGGCGTAGGGCGCGGCATGCCGTAAGGCTAGGCCTCAGGCTTCAGGCCTGGCGGCCCGGCGAAGGGCCGGAGCTAGGGTTAGGGTTAGGCACCCGGTGAGGCTGAGGCTCGAGGTCGGGGTCCGGACACGTGTGGGGGGGCGTGTGCGGCGTAGGGCGCGGCATGCCGTGAGGCTAGGCCTCAGGCTTCAGGCCTGGCGGCCCGGCGAAGGGCCGGAGCTAGGGTTAGGGTTACGCCCCCGGTGAGGCTGAGGCTCGAGGTCGGGGTCCGGACACGTGTGGGGGGGTGTGTGCGGCGTAGGGCGCGGCATGCCGTGAGGGTAGGCCTCAGGCTTCAGGCCTGGCGGCCCGGCGAAGGGCCGGAGCTAGGGTTAGGGTTAGGCCCTTGGTGAGGCTGAGGCTCGAGGTCGGGGTCCGGACACGTGTGGGGGGGCGTGTGCGGCGTAGGGCGCGGCATGCCGTGAGGCTAGGCCTCAGGCTTCAGGCCTGGCGGCCCGGCGAAGGGCCGGAGCTAGGGTTAGGGTTAGGCCCCCCGTGAGGCTGAGGCTCGAGGTCGGGGTCCGGACACGTGTGGGGGAGAGTGTGCGGCGTAGGGCGCGGCATGCCGTGAGGCTAGCCCTCAGGCTTCAGGCCTGGCGGCCCGGCGAAGGGCCGGAGCTAGGGTTAGGGTTAGGCCCCCGGTGAGGCTGAGGCTCGAGGTCGGGGTCCGGACACGTGTGGGGGGGCGTGTGCGGCGTAGGGCGCGGCATGCCGTGAGGCTAGCCCTCAGGCTTCAGGCCTGGCGGCCCGGCGAAGGGCCGGAGCTAGGGTTAGGGTTAGGCCCCCGGTGAGGCTGAGGCTCGAGGTCGGGGTCCGGACACGTGTGGGGGGGCGTGTGCGGCGTAGGGCGCGGCATGCCGTGAGGGTAGGCCTCAGGCTTCAGGCCTGGCGGCCCGGTGAAGGGCCGGAGCTAGGGTTAGGGTTAGGCCCCCGGTGAGGCTGAGGCTCGAGGTCGCGGTCCGGACACGTGTGGGGGGGCGTGTGCGGCGTAGGGCGCGGCATGCCGTGAGGCTAGGCCTCAGGCTTCAGGCCTGGCGGCCCGGCGAAGGGCCGGAGCTAGGGTTAGGGTTAGGCCCCCCGTGAGGCTGAGGCTCGAGGTCGGGGTCCGGACACGTGTGGGGGGGCGTGTGCGGCGTAGGGCGCGGCATGCCGTGAGGCTAGGCCTCAGGCTTCAGGCCTGGCGGCCCGGCGAAGGGCCGGAGCTAGGGTTAGGGTTAGGCCCCCGGTGAGGCTGAGGCTCGAGGTCGGTGTCCGGACACGTGTGGGGGGGCGTGTGCGGCGTAGGGCGCGGCATGCCGTGAGGCTAGGCCTCAGGCTTCAGGCCTGGCGGCCCGGCGAAGGGCCGGAGCTAGGGTTAGGGTTCGGCCCCCCGTGAGGCTGAGGCTCGAGGTCGGGGTCCGGACACGTGTGGGGGGGAGTGTGCGGCGTAGGGCGCGGCATGCCGTGAGGCTAGGCCTCAGGCTTCAGGCCTGGCGGCCCGGCGAAGGGCCGGAGCTAGGGTTAGGGTTAGGCCCCCCGTGAGGCTGAGGCTCGAGGTCGGGGTCCGGACACGTGTGGGGGGGCGTGTGCGGCGTAGGGCGCGGCATGCCGTGAGGCTAGGCCTCAGGCTTCAGGCCTGGCGGCCCGGCGAAGGGCCGGAGCTATGGTTAGGGTTAGGCCCCCCGTGAGGCTGAGGCTCGAGGTCGGGTTCCGGACACGTGTGGGGGGGCGTGTGCGGCGTAGGGCGCGGCACGCCGTGAGGCTAGGCCTCAGGCTTCAGGCCTGGCGGCCCGGCGAAGGGCCGGAGCTAGGGTTAGGGTTAGGCCCCCGGTGAGGCTGAGGCTCGAGGTCGGGGTCCGGACACGTGTGGGGGGGCGTGTGCGGCGTAGGGCGCGGCATGCCGTGAGGCTAGGCCTCAGGCTTCAGGCCTGGCGGCCCGGCGAAGGGCCGGAGCTAGGGTTAGGGTTAGGCCCCCCGTGAGGCTGAGGCTCGAGGTCGGGGTCCGGACACGTGTGGGGGGGAGTGTGCGGCGTAGGGCGCGGCATGCCGTGAGGCTAGGCCTCAGGCTTCAGGCCTGGCGGCCCGGCGAAAGGCCGGAGCTAGGGTTAGGGTTAGGCCCCCGGTGAGGCTGAGGCTCGAGGTCGGGGTCCGGACACGTGTGGGGGGGCGTGTGCGGCGTAGGGCGCGGCATGCCGTGAGGCTAGACCTCAGGCTTCAGGCCTGGCGGCCCGGCGAAGGGCCGGAGCTAGGGTTAGGGTTAGGCCCCCCGTGAGGCTGAGGCTCGAGGTCGGGGTCCGGACACGTGTGGGGGCCCGTGTGCGGCGTAGGGCGCGGCATGCCGTGAGGCTAGGCCTCAGGCTTCAGGCCTGGCGGCCCGGCGAAGGGCCGGAGCTAGGGTTAGGGTTAGGACCCCCGTGAGGCTGAGGCTCAAGGTCGGGGTCCGGACACGTGTGGGGGGGCGTGTGCTGCGTAGGGCGCGGCATGCCGTGAGGCTAGGCCTCAGGCTTCAGGCCTGGCGGTCCGGCGAAGGGCCGGAGCTAGGGTTAGGGTTAGGCCCCCCGTGAGGCTGAGGCTCGAGGTCGGGGTCCGGACACGAGTGGGGGGGCGTGTGCGGCGTAGGGCGTGGCATGCCGTGAGGCTAGGCCTCAGGCTTCAGGCCTGGCGGCCCGGCGAAGGGCCGGAGCTAGGGTTAGGGTTAGGCACCCGGTGAGGCTGAGGCTCGAGGTCGGGGTCCGGACACGTGTGGGGGGGCGTGTGCGGCGTAGGGCGCGGCATGCCGTGAGGCTAGGCCTCAGGCTTCAGGCCTGGCGGCGCGGTGAAGGGCCGGAGCTAGGGTTAGGGTTAGGCCCCCGGTGAGGCTGAGGCTCGAGGTCGGGGTCCGGACACGTGTGGGGGGGCGTGTGCGGCGTAGGGTGCGGCATGCCGTGAGGCTAGGCCTCAGGCTTCAGGCCTGGCGGCCCGGCGAAGGGCCGGAGCTAGGGTTAGGGTTAGGCCCCCGGTGAGGCTGAGGCTCGAGGTCGGGGTCCGGACACGTGTGGGGGGGCGTGTGCGGCGTAGGGCGCGGCATGCCGTGAGGCTAGGCCTCAGGCTTCAGGCCTGGCGGCCCGGCGAAGGGCCGGAGCTAGGGTTAGGGTTAGGCCCCCCGTGAGGCTGAGGCTCGAGGTCGGGGTCCGGACACGTGTGGGGGGGCGTGTGCGGCGTAGGGCGCGGCATGCCGTGAGGCTAGGCCTCAGGCTTCAGGCCTGGCGGCCCGGCGAAGGGCCGGAGCTATGGTTAGGGTTAGGCCCCCCGTGAGGCTGAGGCTCGAGGTCGGGGTCCGGACATGTGTGGGGGACCGTGTGCGGCGTAGGGCGCGGCATGCCGTGAGGCTAGGCCTCAGGCTTCAGGCCTGGCGGCCCGGCGAAGGGCCGGAGCTAGGGTTAGGGTTAGGACCCCCGTGAGGCTGAGGCTCAAGGTCGGGGTCCGGACACGTGTGGGGGGGCGTGTGCTGCGTAGGGCGCGGCATGCCGTGAGGCTAGGCCTCAGGCTTCAGGCCTGGCGGTCCGGCGAAG
>NW_026711782.1:0-38922 GCF_026419965.1 Kogia breviceps
CTTCGGCAGACCTGGTTTTTTGGGGTTTTTTTTTTGTGGTACGCGGGCCTCTCACTGTTGTGGCCTCTCCCGTTGCAGAGCACAGGCTCCAGACGCGCAGCCTCAGCGGCCATGGCTCACGGGCCCAGCCGCTCCGCCACATGTGGGATCTTCCCGGACCGGGGCACAAACCCGTGACCCCTGCATCGGCAGGCGGATTCTCAACCACTGTGCCACCAGGGAAGCCCCAGACCTGGTTTTTTGTGCACACCTCCAGTTCAAGGGAACTTGATTTCCTATGATGGAGCTAAACATACTTTTATAATTCAAATTAGATTGTCAGTGCTTCTGAGAAGTGATAGTCCCCATTTCCCTCAGTTCCTAAGGTGCTGCTAATATCAGCCTCTTAGAGTCTTTTTGTTTTTCCTTTAATTGCAAATGTACAGATTCTTGTAGAAACATAAGGAAATAACAGTCATCAAAAAGCAAAGTCGGGGGCTTCCCTGGTGGCGCAGTGGTTGAGAGTCCACCTGCCGATGCAGGGGACACAGGTTCGTGCCCCGGTCCGGGAGGATCCCACATGCCACGGAGCGGCTGGGCCCGTGAGCCATGGCCTCTGAGCCTGCACATCGAGAGCCTGTGCTCCACAACAGGAGAGGCCACAACAGTGAGAGGCCCGCATACCGCAAAAAAAAAAAAAAAGCAAAGTCATTTCTTTCCTTTCAGTTCCTCCATAAATTTTTAATTTTTTGGTTTGTGTTCTTTTAGCCGATATGTGTAAAGATGCAGATCTTAATGTATAAGTGTGTATACATAAACACATTTTGTTTATGGGGAGAGAATGGTCACACTGCTTATAACCTCTTTTTTATCCTCCAATGTTATTAGTATCTATAAATCAAAAGATTTATTTCCATATCATCATTTTCAAATCTGTATGTTACTCCACTGTGTGGAAAGACTATTTTTATTTAGCCAGTCTCTTATTGTCAGATGCCTTTGATTGTGAACAGTGTTATGATGAGCATCCCTGTTACATATATCTCAGTGCCTCTGCCCAATTATTTTTCACAGTAAATTCTTATACTTGGAATGACCTGGTGAAACATAAGCATATTTTAAGGCTTTGGACAAATTTTGCTGTACAGTTTTATTTGTACTCCTCCCAGAGGGTCCCTTTATCTGGATCTTGATTCTTAGGTGTTTAGTGCAGCTCTGTCTGCTCATTCTGGTCCCCTGTTTGGGTAAAAACATGCATCATCCTATGGAAGGGTGGAGGAACCAGGCTTCCTTTTACTCAAGTAACTTGCCTTTCTAAAGAATTTTTTTAAAGTCCCAAACTATGTACAGTGTTATTTCTAAAATCCCAACATTGAAAGTTATAGGCCTTTTTCTGGCTGTTAATTTAAAAAATGTTATAGTCTGGTACTTTCTGAATTAAGTAACTTTCCATGAAGTATAAACATCTGGGACATGAACAGCAGGAGCACAGAATCTTAACTGTACAAATTCACTTTCCATTGATTATGTCACCACTTACCTTGACTCATAATGAGGCACATCACCTCCTTTTGTGAAAATTCTGTTTATAAAATGCTAAGCTATATTTCAGAGTCAGACTGTACCCAAACCTTGGAAATTTTTTTTTCAGACAGCTGCACACTAAAAAATTTTACACTGAAGCCTAAAGCCCTAAATAAAAACAAGTTTAAACAATTTTTTATTGAAATATAATTCACATATATTAGGATATAAAATTTACCCTTTTAAAGTGTACAGTACAGCGAGTTTTATTATAGTCACAAAGTTGTAAAACCATCACCACTGTTTAATTCCAGAACATTTCCTCACCCCAAAAAGAGAACTTAGTACTGATTTGCAGTCACTCCGCATCCCCTTCTCCCTTCAGCCCCTGGCAACCACTAATCTACTTCCTGTCTCTATGGATTGCCTGTTCTGGACATTTTATATAAACAGAATCTTACAATATGTGGTCTTACAATATGTCCAGCTTCTTTCACCTAGCATAATGTTTTCAAAGTTCATTCATGTTATAGCATGTAATAAAACACTTTTAGAAAGTGAAACTAATGCTGAACCAACTAAGAATAAGGGAGATTCTTTCTAAATTCAGGTAGTTGAAAAACACAAGAGAACCTGTTAGTCAAAGACGAGTAGAAAGCAACAGGAAAGAAGGATGAAAGCCTGGCAGAAGATCAGGGAATAGAGAAATATTGACAGCAAAAAGAAGAATAAAAATAAAGGAAGGAGCAGAGTAATTGAGCTCTCTGTTGACTGAAATCAGTTTTATGGAGGAGGCTTTTATTTACTTAATTTTTTTTTTTGTCTGCGTCTGGTCTTAGTTGTGGCACATGGGATCTTTGTTGCCACGTGCGGGATCTTTAGTTGTGGCATTCTAACTCTTAGTTGCGGCACGCATGTGGCATCCAGTTCCCTGACCAGGGATCAAACCCAGGCCCCCTGCATTGGGAGCATGGAGTTTTAGCCACTGGACCACCAGGGAAGTCCTGGAGGAGTCTTTTAAAATGTACTTTTTACTTAGCTTGAAACAGACCATTCCGGGATAGAAACAATGATCCTTTTTAAGGCAGCTACTGGGGTCCAAACTTCCCAGACGTAGATCCCTTTTGACATCTGACATTATTTTCACCCAGAGCATCAGATAGTTCTTACTTCTGAGGCTCCTTTCTGAGCAGCAGCTTTGATCCCAAGAACTCCCAGGGACATGTATTTACCCCTACTGTACCTTCTAGATGTTAACTTGCCACAGGCAGGTGTTGAGGTTGGCTTTGTGGATGGCATTTGTTTTACTTATTTTAAACCTCTGCTTATTATCAACTCTGCTTTAGCAGAGTTTATCTGAACTCAGTAGGGAAAAAGTGCAACTGATTTGAATTTAAGATGACTGATGATAGCAGCATTATGCACTTGATTAGCAACTCTTGACTGTCTGTGTCCATGGAGGAAAACAGTAGTGTAGGTAATTAAATCTTTTGTTTGACTTTGGACTGCCTGTCATATTCTGGCAACCTTATGTTTTGCTTCTATTACTCCTAAAGATCAAGTTGCTTCTATTTCACACTTATGGTGGTCAAGGAAAAACCACCTTGCGGGGGGAATGTTTCCATGGATAACCCATAAGCAGACTATGTGATCATTGTGGTTCTTTGAGCCTAGATATCATTGTATGGAGGTAACAGTGAAAGTTTCTACCCATGAGCATGGCTGCTGATTGATCATCAGGCCAGAATTAGCAGTCTGATGTTGTTTTATTTATTTAAAAAAATTTTTTTAAGGATTTTTATTTTCTTATTCTTGGCTGCGTTGGGTCTTCATTGCTATGTGTGGGCCTTCTCTGGTCGCAGTGAGCGAGGGCTACTCTTCGTTGCGGTGCGGTGGCTTCTCTTGTTGAGGAGCGCGGGCTCCAGGTGCACAGGCTTCAGTAGTTGTGGCACACAGGCTCAGTAGTTGTGGCTTGTGGTCTCTAGAGCACAGGCTCAGTAGTTGTGGCATACGAGCTTAGTTGCTCCGCGGCATGTGGGATCTTCCCAGACCAGGGCTTGAACCCGTGTCCCCCTGCATTGGCAGGAGGATTCTTAACCACTGTGCCACCAGGGAAGCCCCTGATGTTGTTTTAGTAGAAGTTACAGATGCTTTTATAGGTTTTAATCTACATTTTACTGTAAGGCATTTGCCTTTGTGTTCTTAAATTTAGATGATTTTCCTTCTGAAAGACTGGAAACTGTTGCTTTTATGAAGATGTTATAAGTGAGACAAAAGAAATAGAGTTGTTGCATTAAAAAGAAAAAATATGTGTATTAAAAATATAGAAAACCTTTATCTACTCTCCTAGAGCCTAGCTAGGCCATTCTGTAGTGACTGTTACTTTTCAGCTCTTAGAGGTCCCAGGGGTTGAAACTAAAGCATGGGCCCTAAAAGGGGATATGATTTGTCACCACATGCCTGTTCTATACATCTTGCTTGCTAGAACTGTGCTTCTTGTACTTTAATGTGCAGAAGCGTCATTTGGGCCCGACCTTCCAGAGGTGCTCTGACTCAGTAAATCTGGGAAGATAGAGCAATCTGCACTTTAAAAAATTTTTATTTATCTATTTATTTTTGGGTGCGTTAGGTCTTAGTTGCTGCACGCGGGCTTTCTCTAGTTGCGGCAAGCAGGGGCTACTCTTCGTTGTGGTGCACGGGCTTCTCTTTGTGGTGGCTTCTCTTGTTGCGGAGCACGGGCTCTAGGAGTGTGGGCTTCAGTAGTTGTGCCTCGTGGGCACTAGAACGCAGGTTCAGTATTTGTGGCGCACAGGCTTAGTTGCTCTGCGGCATGTGGGATCTTCCCAGACCAGGGCTCAAACCCGTGTCCCCTGCATTGCCAGGCGGATTCTTAACCACTATGCCACTGGGCAAGTCCGCAATCTGCATTTTTAATGAGCTGTCCAATTGATTCTCACAATGGAGGTGTAGGTTTTAAGAAAGATCAACTTATGCAAATGGGAGTTTGGGGATGGGGAGGGAGAGATGAGTCTGTGTAGTACTGCCAGAGGGAGAGGGGCAGGATGGGGTGAGGACAGGAGACGGGAAGTAAGAGGAGCTCTTAAAAGGAAGTAAAATGCACCAAAGACAAAACTTCTGTTTTTCAAGATTGCCTAAGCCTCTGATGGTTAGAGGTGTTATATAGGAGGTAATTTCTGTTTGTGTACCTTTGGTGTGTACAAAGGTTGTGGGTGCCCTGAATAAAAGTATCTGGGATATTTTAAAGTATGCAAAGGTCAACCTCCCTTCTCTAGGACAGGCTCTAGGATGGTATCACCCAGTCCACTCTGGAATCCAACAGTAGAAGAGGAAGAGAAAAAAGAAAGTTGTGCATTTCTAACTGCTATTTCTTCCCACATCTGTCTCTGCCCTGAATTCTTGTGATGTTGAAGAGTCTTTTGTTTTGAGGGGAGAATTGAAGTCCCGGAAGGAAGTGAGATCCCCAAGGGAAAGAGAAAAGAGACCTGGATATTCCAGCATTCAATCAGGCAGTATTTACTGGATGCCTGCTATGTGTCAAGTGTCAAGTTTAGCCTTGAAGATACAGTGGGGAAGAGATTGGCACTGTTTCTGCCTTTATAGAGCTTAGAGTCTAGTAGGGGAGAGAGACACTATCCAGCTAGTTAGGCAACTAATTCTGTAATTAAACTCATGATGAAGACTTCAAAGGAAATATATGAGGTGATATGAGATTATTTAACAAGTGGTTTTACCTAGTTTGAGGGGACAAACTTTAGTGACAAGAGGAAAGCAAGAGCTAGTGAAAAAACAGAGGTGTAGTAACCAAGAGGTAGGTAGAGAAAGAGACTGGTATGTTACAGAAACCAAGGAGAAAGATTTCAAGGGCAAGGTTTTGGTCATCAAAGTCAAGTGCTGCGGAGATGGAAAGGAAGATAGGAGCTGAGATTGGTCTTCTGCATACAGTGATTTAAACTGTTCTAGAAGTTTCAGGATTAAGAGAGCCAAAGCCAGATTACAGGTGGTTAAAAAATGAGAGGGTCGGGGCTTCCCTGGTGGCGCAGTGGTTGAGAGTCCACCTGCCGATGCAGGGGATGCGGGTTCGTGCCCCGGAGTGGCTGGGCCTGTGAGCCATGGCCGCTGGGCCTGCGCGTCCGGAGCCTGTGCTCTGCAACAGGAGAGGCCACAATGGTGAGAGGCGAGTGTGGTGAAATCTTAAGTACTATAATAGAGCTGTACACTCACTTTTTGGACACTTAACATGAAGTACCTTGTAATGTTCTGGCTGTGTTTGCCTTGTCTCCCCAACTAGATTGACAGCTCTCCACAGGTTATAACAACAGACCCAACCCCTAACACTGAATCAGCATGTGGCATTAGAGTCACAAACTAGAGGTCAGAGACCTCAGATCTGGTACTGGTTCCACCATCTACCTTGTGCATGGGCAACTGTTTCCTCATCTATAAAATGGCTATACCCCTAACTTCCCTATCACATGGGCTGTTGAAAGGGTCTAATAGGACAGTATATACAAATGGATTTTGTGAGCTGAAAATCAGTATTCTATGGAAGATACTGAGAATGTTCAGTAAATGCAACAGCTACTTAGAAAGTTCTGTGATGATCAGGTTTTTGTTTGTTTGTTTAGATTCGTTCCTTATATTGGGATTGTGACGATCCTCATGAATGACTATCCTAAATTTAAGGTAAGATCCTGTACTGTATGTTTCATTAAGTTTGGAAACTGTTAAATGGATTACAGTTAAAAGATGGGAGACCAGTTGGATAGTTTAGTGATTTATCATGGTCACAAAGGCCAGTTTGTTAATTAACTCTGAGGATTTGTGAACTTTTAAAAGCTTCTCTGACTTGTGGTTCTGTGTTTGTTTTCTAGTATGCAGTACTATTTTTGCTGGGTTTATTTGTGCTGGTCCATCGTGAGTAAGAAGTCTGCCTTGCTGTTCCTGGAAGATGCTGTACTTTTTGTTCCTGAATGTTTGGAGTAGATATCAATCTGTGGTTGGTGGAATGGAGAACACATGTTGGCGCTTCTTGGTAGCACTGATTTGCATTAGTTTATGTTTCCACGGCAGAGTACGTGTGGGCGGGTGCATGTGCACCACAGCGTGCACTTGAGGGGACTTTCAATCACAGGATTTCATATGTTGTCATTGTCACACTTTCGCATTTTTGTACATCAGTGAATTTTTTATATTAAAAGGTTGAGCCAAAGCCCCCAGTGTTTGTATTTTGAAGCCAAGCTTCACTTCTAAAGTGCCTACAGAGTCTGTAAATGAAAATGCAGCTCTGCACGAGTTTGAAACTGTCATTCCTCCTTATAATGGGAATGGCATATACTGAGGTGGTCGTCGTCTTAACTTTTCAAAATTTTAAATAAAAGACTTTGCATATCGAAACCCCTTATCCCTGACTTTGTTTGTTGGGAAAGCTTTTGATATTTGCTTTCCTGTGCTGTTTCTTAGTGCCCTTGGGGAGATACAGGCTTTGATGTGAACAATTCTTCAGCCAAGAAGGTTGTCCTAATACTAACAACTGGTTTTTGTTTGTTTTGTTTTTGTTTTTGTGACGCAAAAGTAGCCATTGATATTCGTAAGAAATCTCTCAGTCATAAAATTGATTCTTCATTAGGGGGTCTCAGATGTGTTTAAACCCAGCTGGTTGCTGAGAGGTTCAGAAAATCTCACTTTACTGTAGACTCATAATCTTTTCTACACTTGAGATGTTCTCAGCTCTTTCTACGAGATGGTAGTGAGTGTTAGCATCTGGGGAGGCATGAGGAAGGTGCTGGAGGGCAAGTGTGCTACTTGTTTTCTTTAGACTCTAATTTGCCTGAACCTTTTCTTGTAGGTGACTGACTTTCCTTTTCTCTAATGCAGACTTAAAGAAGGGAAGGTTTAAAGTAGTAAAGGCAAAGCCCACCTGTGTTTTTTTCTTTTAATATTGAGACAGGGAAATAGGGAGCGTGGGGTAACTCAATGTGTTTAAAGCACAAAATACTCCTAATCCTTTCTGTTCTCTTTTTGTATTAGCGTGAAATCTCAAAGTAAGCAAAATGTTGGGCTAAATGAATGGTTTCTATTATTTGTTCAACTGAAGTGGAAATCAGCCCGTACTTTAATGCTAATAGAATGAGAATAGGGACAGTTAATCTTTTGAAACCCTCCCCTGTAGAGATGGGCCATCCTAAATCCATTATCCAGGCTTTAGCCTTCAAACTTTGGATATGGGCTCTTAGTGATATCAACAGAGTATGAAACTTGGCAAATTATTGCTGACAGGTGCTTCTTGAACCTGTCTTCGAGGCCTGTATCATGCTTATGTTTTCTCATGAGCCAAGGAGAGTGCTGAAATGCCCCCCACTCCCACCTCCGTGTGTGGCCGAAAATTGCTGCTTCCTCCATTTTCCCCTCCTAGTAACCTGCAGATGACAGGGTTAATTGTTCAGCCTAAATGGTGCCCTGGCTGTTTTTGTACCAGCCTTTCAGAGACTTCTCTGGGGGAGAAGCAGTGTGTGTTCTGTTGGCAAAGGTTGGTATCCCAAAGTTCTTTGTGATCCTAGCTTGCCAGAGGGTAAACATCCTTGTGCTTGTATCCTCCGCTGTCCAGATTTCTCCTCCTGTTACACTTGTTGGGAGAGAAATGTTAATATTTTCCTCACTTGCATATTTTCACACCCAGTTTTGTAAATTTACTGTTTTTCCTCCTTTGCTGGATGCTCTAGTTTGAAGCAACAGCTAAATTCTCTGAAAAGTAACCAGATCATTTAAAAATATTTCAATCACTCTAATGGCCAAAAATAAAAAGATTATTTGTGGAGAGAGGTACTGTGTTCCCAGTTTTTATTTTGTCTAGTTTAGTGCTAAAACATAAGACTTAAAACTGGGAGATTTTATTAGTAAATATAATGTGGTGTCTGTGAGTTGGTTTTTTTTTTTTTTCGGCCATGCCAAGCGGCTTGTGGGATCTTAGTTCCCAACCGGGGATTGCACCTGTGCCCCTGCAGTGGAAGTGCGGAGTTTTAACCACTGGACTGCCAGGGAAGTCCCAGTAAATATAATGTATTTCAGAGCTCTTAGGAAATGTAAGAAATGCCAGAGATGTTTAATTTGGTGTTTTAATGGAATTATAAGCTCTTTGAGATTTCACAGGGCAAGTGGGAAGTTAGGAGGGTTTAACCATTGTGAGTGAAGGGAATGGAAGAGGATGAGAATTGATAAAACTTCAAATGAGAACATAATAATGGGATTCTCAGTTGGCTGTTAGTCATCCACTCTCATTAGTCTCTACAGCTTATCTCCAAGTGCCTGTCCTCAGTTATATACTCTCTGTTCCCACTGGACACTTCCAGTTGATTGTCCAATCTTTAAACTTAAGCTCATAGCAGTTCCTGCAAGCTTCCCCTCCAAATTTACACTTTCCTTTGAAGGAGTATTCACCTAGATTTTTTTCATTTTCTTACCATATTTAGTCACTTAAAAGCCAACATCTACCCCTGTCATTCCATTCTCATTGCCATCCCCCGAATCCAGAAACATACTCAGGGGCTCCCTGTTGCTTGTGTGTCTTTATGTCCCAGTTTTCCTGTAACATGGCAGTCTGTACCTATTTTAGATCATTTCCACCTGTTAGTTCATTTTACTACTCCTTTCACCTTTAAAAAATATCTTTTTGGACCATAAATTTTGTATTTACCCTACATATTACCTACGTTTGAAGTTCAAACTTTGAATTCAGCTAACATGAAGCAGCCTTTGCTATACCACTATGTTTTCCCTTATATTATCTTACACTCTCATTTCTGCTTGTCTGAGTCTCACTTTCTTCACAAAGTAATTGTTCTTTCTCTGTCACTCAGCATTTGCAGACTTATGCTATTTGTGTTAAGTTTGTGGATCTGGATTCAAGTTTCCTCATCAGATTGTTAGTTACTCCAGTTCAGGAGCCCCGTTTTATAGACACCATACTCTTTTCCCAGTAGCATCTAGCAGCATATATTAAATGTTCAGTATAATCATGCATTGGAACCAGGGGCAGTAACTAAGGGTAGCATTGTTGTGCTGTTATTCTGGAGCAAAGCATATGAATCATTAAAGTGATTTGTATTTGCCTGTTATTTAGTAAGTACCTTATCTTGGTCTTGCCAAATTTAAATCTAAAAACTTTATCTCCCTATGGTTCCATCTAAAACAGCATGTTGCCTTTCTAGAATTTTTGATGTTAACCCTGTTTTCTTCTTTTGTATGTGTGTCCTTGGTCTCTTCTCCTGTTCTCTTAGTGCGAAAAATATTGGCATTTGTCACTTTTCTTAGGGAGTGACAGGCTTATCAAAGAGCCTAGGCTTGGAATAAAGGCTCTGTTATCCCTGAGTGCATTTCTTGGTCATTTGCATAAGGGTGTTACCAAGTCTTAATAACTCCTCAGGTGTGGGAGCTACCCCAGGTTCTGAGGGTACCTTTGTTATGACATTTATCACTGTTGAGCTTCAGAAATTCTAGCTGGCTAACTGGATTGTCCTCCTTCCTCAAGATGCTCCTTAGTCGGGATGGCCTACTCAAGCTGTTTTCTGGCCAGGTATATCTTTGTCACTAGTCTCCCTTACTATAACCATAAGTAATACCAGAGAAGTTTCAGAAATAAACAAATATGACCCTTCACAGGTAATTATGGTGAGTCTGTATGTAGAAAGAATTCTGTGTAACCAAGAGGTGTTAGGAACTAGAATATGCAGGGGTTATCAAAAAATAGTGAGGACATTGCCTTCCAAGTTATGTAGCATTCTAGGCCCTCAGGAATTTTCCAACCTCAGCTCCCAGCAGACCCCAAGTTCTCATACCCTTGATATTGGTTTCACTATACAGACATCCAGTCTTTGCTTATGCTAGGTCTCCCTGCCTGGAATGCATGCTTACTTCTCTACTTGCTAAAAGCTTTCTCATTCAGGAGGCATTTATTGAGCATCTACTCTGTGCCAGATTTTGGGCCAGGCCCTGGGGATACAAAGATGAGTAAGGCAGGGTCCCTCCTCTGCCAGGAACTCAGTGCCTCAATAGGGGCAACGTGTAAAGAAATCTTTCCACGTAGGATCATAAGTGCAACGTTAGAGACTCACAGGGAGCTCAAAGAGGGGTTTTTTTAATTCTCAAACAAGATCTCAAGTATATAGTGCTTCCTTCTCGGTGCTGCCTACTCAGTACTTTGTTCATCGCCCTCAGAGTGGTTTGTCTTATTTGTGTCCTGCTCCGCAACTAGCTCCTTGAAGGTATTAAGACAGGGCCAGCTTCTAATTCATCCTTGTATATCCCTTAGTCCCTATCACAGTACTTTTATACATTTTAGATTTATTTATACACTGCTTTGTTCCAAAAAGGATTTGGAGTGACTCAAAAAGATATATATATCCAGTACTATGTGATAAAATATAAAACAACTGAAGAATCTGGTGTTGAAATAAGCATGGGAGGAGAAAAGGATAAAATCGAAGGTTAGATTAGTACCTACAAGACGCATCAAAAGATTCTGTTGTCTGCTGAAGGAGATGCATAGCATCAGTTCTCAACTCCTTAGGGGCTAATGTCTATGCTTCATGGAATGGGTATAAAATGGAAATTTTTTAAAACTTGTAATGATATCTGAAGATCAAGAAATTTCTCTTCTGGGACCTCACTGCAAGGACGTGTAATGTTATGCAATAATCTCTATATAATTAGCCTAATGATTTTCATAGAGCTGTTTCAGAGAATGTTCCTTTAGTATAGGTATAGTTTGGCTACTTCTGCAGAAAGCCACCTCACAAAAGATCAGCTACCCATCTAATCAGCCAGGAACCTTCAGTTAGTTTTCCTGTAGAACAGTGTTCCTTAATCTTTAAAAACTCATGTTCTTTTATAAGAAACAAAATTTCATACCTCTTCTCCATTCTGGTAAACCTCCTCTCAGGTCTGTTATATACAGCCTCTTATCCTTAGCAGCCAAGAATATTGTATCTTGCTTTTTCTTAAGTTTGCATTATAAAAACGTTAGTTACTCATCTCTTATATACAGTTATATTCAATATGACTTTCAAATTATAGATCCTTGTTTCTGGAGTTTAGGAGTTTCTGGAATGCCACCTACTCTCCATCAAGAATCATTTCTGTAGAACCCTTACTTTAAATGGCCGGTTTATTTAGATTGCTAAGCTGGATCCCAGCTTTAATTCAAGGAGTCTAGTTAAAATAATTTGTACTCAGGACTTAGATCAGGCAAGGAAGTAAATCAGCTAGCATGAAGGTTTGATCAGAGTTGTCAACCTGACAACGTATTTAAGCAAGAAAAGAGAGAATGCTCTATAGAACACATTTCTTGGAATTGGTCAATAGTTGAGGTAGATACGCCAGCATTTTAGTTTATCAAACAAGTCACAATGTAATAGGCATTTTGCCAAGGCATTTTGTTGACTGTTGTGTCAACACCATGGTCTTAGCTGCTATCCAGGGAATCTTTTTTCCCTGTAATGGGCTTCACATTTAAAGCAGGCTTTGCTTTTCCTAGGATCCAGCTAATAATACTGAGTACTTAGAATTTTCCAGTGCTCTGCTAAATGCTTTTGAATTTATAACAGATTTTTATTTTTTCTCCTTTAGTCCTCAGAATAACTCTATTTTACAAAAGAGAGAAACTAGAAGTTAAGAGATTTGCTCAGGATCTTCTGGTCCATGGATGGCAGAGCCAGAAGTCTTGCTTTTATCACCTCACAATGCTGGGTGTCATACCCAGTTCTTCTACCTTTATAAAATCTAATGAGACTCTTATTTGCAATAAACCCCACAATTGCAAGGCCCTTGGGTATTCTTCTTTAGAAGCCCTAGGTTGTTCTTTCATGGATTTGCTCAGATTAGTAAATCTCCCTAGAAATAGGGAGATTCTCAGGCAGATTTCCAAGCATTTAAACATCTTTGGAGTTTAAAGATTATTTCTTTCAGTTACTGAAATGCCCCCTGAAGTACCTGACTGTTAAACCCAAATAATCTTATGAATGCTGGGCCTGGGGCTTCTCACTTGGTTAGGTTTTCATAACTTCCCTGAGCGTCTGTGCCATTTAGCTGAGCAGCAGCTGCTTAGCTTTCTTAGCCACTGTTGGCATCGTCATCACTTTCTCATTAGATGTATCTTCTCTTTTCTTTTGAATATTGCCTTAAAATTTTTTTTTGTATTTTGGCAATTTAAGTTTCTGAAATAGTTCCTTATCAATGGTTAATGTTCTTATATTCTAACTAGTTCCTACGTGTTCCCTCTGACTTTGTGAAATTGCAGCAAATATCCCTGATTCTTTTCTTCCTCTCTTAAAGATTACACTCTTCTCCTGATTCTACAGCCCCTTCCCCTTTCTGAAACTAAAGAGCAGGACCTGAGATACCCCAGGATATTTCTCTTTCTCTCCACAACCCATACAGTTGGGATCTGTGCTCAGAGGTTTGCCAGAAGAGTGATTTTACACCATCCTATTCTGAGCAGCTCTAATAGGTCTGTCATCCTTTTTCTCTAGGCTCATTTATGTCTAATTTAAATTTCTGCTTTTTGTTTTCTCGTTTGTTCTCTGTACCTTTCATGTGTTTGATGTCTACACTCTGGTTTTCTCCATTTGTTTAGTTTGTCTGCAGCTAACTTGCTTTTACTTGAGTTAACTCATCTATTAAATGGGCATAATACTAGTCTTGACTACATCAAAATAGTGTTGGTGATCAAAGGAGCATGCATGTAAGTGCTTTTGGAAAACAATAACAAAAAAGATTCAGCTATGAAAAGACATTATTTGTAATTGATTCCAATTTAATGAAATATAGCAAACAGTATATATGTCCTTTATTTCGAGCAATTTTTAATTAAAAACATGGTGCAGTTTAAATGTTTTGTTGGTGTTGGTTATAAGAGGATTTGCTGTGTATCTTTCACCCCTTAATCCTCTTTTGGGTTGTCCTTTGAATCTTCTCTACATCATCTGTGAATGTCCTTGAATGTTGTAGAAACCTCAGAGGGTCAAGAGTGAGCTCTGGGGACTTCCCTGGTGGCTCAGTGGTTAACAATCCGCCTGCCAATGCAGGGGACACGGGTTCAAGCCCTGGTCCGGGAAGATCCCACATGCTGCGGAGCAACTAAGCCCGCGAGCTACAACTACTGAGCCTGCGTGCCTAGAGCCCATGCTCCGCAACAAAGAGAAGCCACGGCAATGAGAAGCCTGCGCACCTCAATGAAGAGTAGCCCCTGCTCGCCGCAACTAGAGAAAGCCCGCGCACAGCAATGAAGACCTAACGCAGCCAATAAATAAATAAATTTATTTATTAAAAAGAGTGAGCTCTGAAGAGCTTCTCCATGCACGTGCATGTGATTCACTGTCATTCTTCCTGGTGGGAGAGAGGACTTGGAGAACAGGCAGTCTGCAGTTGAGATCCTCATTCTAAACTCAGCCCAGCACTCCATGAGGGATCCAACTTGGAAGTGCTGTCTTGGGCAAGCCCGCCTCTCTGCAGTGCCTGATGCTTCACATTCCTGGGACAGTGTTTGATAGTTGGCTGTGGAGCTGCTGCCCTGCTTCTTTCCCCAGGGTCCTCGGAGGCCCCTTTTTTCCTGTGCTAGGCTGACAGATAAAATGATCCTAGGGGCATCTGGGGTCATTTTCACAGCTGTGGTTGGAGCTGTGAGTGCAGGCTATGTCAGAGGAGGCTTGCTTAAGTATAAATGAACCTGTCAGAGCAGAACCAAGGTCCCAGGGTCACCTGCAGAAGAAAGGTGAAACTCTCAGTCAGTGCCTGCTCCCTCTCCCCCTTGAGAAATCTAAACCAACTTGATATTTAAATGGAAAGGTAAAACTGGAGTGGGTGTGGTTTAGGGAAAGCAGCATCTATCTGTCCCTGATGACTCTGGGGGCCTGACAGAGTGATCTGAACAGACCCTAAGTCTGATTCCAGTGTGACATCTGGGCAAGTGACTCAACCTCTGAGCCAGCTTCCAGCTATAAAATGAGAGATAAACCTACCAAATAAGATTCCTTCAAGCATTTAAGTGAGGCAGCACTCAGTACCACCTCCTAATTTCTATGACCGGGGACCAGCGAAGATAGGATGGGTGCTGTGATTGATGCAGAGGAGAGGGAGGGGGTTGAAAAGGGAATGATTATTATGGGAAGGTGATAAGAGCTATTATCTGTACACCATGGCTAAGCAGTGACAAGAATAGAGAGAGGTGTAAATGCCAGGGTGGGAGATGAGAAGCAAGGAGATTGGGAAAAAAGCCTGGGCCAGAAATGGAGTGTCCTTGTCCTGTGTGTCGTGGTTTCTGGGAGCTCAGCATGACAACTAGCTTATCATACACGCTTCCCCTTTTAAGATGGTGATCCACAGAGCTAGCAGGCCTTGCTGAGCTAGATACGGCAAGAGTAATAATAGCAAGTACCGTTTTTAAGCCAGACTGGGGAGTAGGTTCAGTCATAGCCACACTGTGCAGTGTTTCTGAGAAGAGTCCAGGGCCCAGGGGTTGGTCAGTACCCTGCTCCTCCATCATTCACTCCTTTTGTACTCTGTCTCTCTAATGAGATGGTAAACTCCTCTGGGAACAGGGCACTATCTTTTGTGTCCCTGCCCTCCTGTCCCTGGCATAGTGCTCTGAACATTGGTGTTTAGTAAACATTTAAGCAAAAATAAATGTATTATTCTGGAACACAGTGTCTTCTATTCATTAAGTGCTGCCACTGACCTAAAATTTCTTTCCAAGACAAGTCTGGACAGCTCCTTTGGAGGAGAGTGCTGACTTTGAGAGGGAGTCCTATAGGACTGTTGCTTCCTGCCACAAAATAATTGGGCCAAAAAACGTAAAACTATTAAAAATAGGGCAATGTGGTTATTGCCATTTTACAATTGAAGAAGGTGAGGGTCAGTGAGGTCACACAGCTTGTATATGGACTCTTGGTCCAGTGTGCTTTTCACTTCCCTGACCCAAAGATCTGCCTCCTGGCCAACTGATAAGCCAGTCTCTCCCAAGCTGGGCGCCCATTTGTGGGGGGAGGGTGGGGGGTGGGGGTGGGGTGGGCTCGGCCATCCATCGTTCTGCACTCCTACCCTGAGCACCTGCTGTAATTTCCACAGCACCTGCTGAGTGCCGTCTGTGAGAATGCAGAGAGCTGGGTGAACCCGGTCAGAATCCCCAGGAGGGAAGGGCCGACTGGCATTTTATGGAGCTCTTCTGGTGCCTGGCACTACGCTGGGCACTGTAATGCCTGTGTTACACAGGAGGCGTCCTCGCCCCCTTTTCTACCCTTAGAAAGAGGCTCAGAGGTGAAGGAACCGCTCGTTGGCCTAAAGCCGTTGGGAGCGGTGAGGGAGGGCCAGGGGAGCCGGCTTTGCCCAGGTCCCCAGCTTGAAGGTGGCGGGCTTGGGCCCGAACGCCCTGAGGAAGCGGTGCCCACGTGGGATTAGGAGTGAGACCTTGCGGGCTGTGGAGGGGGCCACTGACCGAGACCCCCGCCCAAGGGCTGGCGAGGACAAGAGGGTCGGAGGAGGGCGGGACAGGAGCGGCAGCGAGCGCGCCGGGGGCGGGCTCTTCGGGCAGGCTCCGCCCCCAGGGGCGCGGGTTTAAAAGGAAGGAAGGCGCGCGTCAGGGACCTGAGCCGCGGCTAAGTGCACCTGAACAGAGGCGCAGCCGGCACCCAGCCATGACTCTGAGGGCGCGGGGCGCTCGGCTGCTCGGAGGCCTTCTGCTCTTCGCTCTGATCGCTGCCGGCGCCGCCCCGTTTAGCTGGGATCTCCGGGAGCCCCGCAGCCGGGCCAGCAAGATCCGAGGGCACCCGCGGGGCAATCTCTGGGCCACCGGTAAGTCTTCACAGTTCGGGCAAGCGCCCCACACCCTGCTTTGACCCCATTTTCCTTCTCTGGCCTCTCCTCAGCCATGGACACTAGTGTCCAGGCTAGAGGGGACCCTGGAACTCATCTAACAGATGGGGAACTTGAGACCCAGACCCAATGACTTGGTTAAATCACTCACCCAGCCAGTTTAAAGCAGAGCTGGGGCTGGATCCTAAATCTACCTGCCAGCCCGTGCCCCTTCTCTTAGACAAGACTCTACTGAATCTTCTAACCTCTGATGTGTCTTCTCTCTGCACCTCCACCTTCCAGACACCTCTTGTTCTCCACTTCCTTCTCTGCCGTTCCCTATCCCTCTTCTAAGCAGACAGCACAACTGGCAGAGTTTCTTCCTGGCCCTGGGGCATCCCACCCTCCTTCCAGCTGTGCCATGCCCTCCACCCCATCTATCTGCTCAGGAAAAGCTGAGGTACAGGCTTTGCCACCACCCGCAGTCTTTGTGGCTCCTGGTGACGAGGAGGAGGAAGGTTGTGTATCATCCTGCCATGAGAACTGAAAAGTGGGAGAGATGGGGAGCTTTCCCACTGGGATTGGATCCTTGCTCCCTGACTTCCTTGTGCCTCGGCACCTCCTTTCTAGGTCACTTCATGGGCAAGAAGAGTCTGGAGCCCCCCAGCCCATCGCTATTGGGGACAGCTCCCCACATCTCCCTGAAGGACCAGAGACTGCAGCTGAGTCATGATCTGCTCAGGATCCTCCTGCAAAAGAAAGCTCTGGGCATGAGCCTCAGTGGCCCAGCACCTCACACGCAGGTGAGCCAGGCCCGGGAGAGGCTCAGCCAGGGCTGCCCCTGGATCCAGCACTGGTCTTCCAGTGTGAGTACCCAGCCAGGGTGTGATAGGCCCACCCAAGAAAGTCAGCGATTCTAGGCTCTCCCTGTGATCTAGAGCTCAAACGGAGAGGATTCTGAAGAAAGAAAGCTGACCTTCCCAGCAAGCCCCATGGAACAAAAAGTAGGGGAAGACGTTCCCCTCACCCATTGCCCAGTCTAAAGTCACAGCCTGGGATTATCCAGCTTCTTCCAGCAGGACCTTCCCCTACCTCCACCCCAGTCTACACAGACTTGCCCCACCCCAGCTGTCCACCTTTGCTGTGCGCTGTATGTGCCTGTTGGGACCCTGAGGCTCAGAGAAGGGATGAAAAGAATTAGTTAGCAGCCAAGACAGAGTCTAGACCTTGTTCACCTTGACCAGTGCTCTTCCCAGTCTCTCGTCTGCCTCAGTGACCAGTGGCAGGGTTTCTCAACGCCAGCACTTGATATTCTGGGCTGGACAGTTCTCTGTTGTGGGAGCTGTCCTGTGCATTGTAGGAAGCTTAGCTGCATCCCACATCTCTATCCACTAGAGTATGGATAGATACTGTTAGGACAACCAAAAATGCCTCCAGACATTGCCAGAGGTCCTCTGGGGAGGGGACAGGGGAGGGAGCCAAAATCACCCTGGGTTGTAAACCACTGACCTATGGGGTTCAAGGCCCCAGAGTTGGAGCCAAGCCAGCTTTCATCTCCAGCCTGGCAGAGGGGCAGCTCCTCCATTCTCTGTTCCTGGCGCTGTCCCCATCCCACACCACCTTCCCTGGTACTTCGTTGCTATGTGAAGAAGGCAGTGTGACGTGGTAGAATGGGGTCTCTGGTGACAGCATGCTGGGCACATAAGCTAGCTACTTAGTAGCTGAGTGACCTTAGAAATGTCATTTAATCTCTCCAAGCCTCATCTTCCTCATCCATAAAATGGGAACAGTAGTGCCCCTCTCCTCTTAAATGAGACCATTTGTGACACATGCTGAGCATGATGCCTAATGCATAGAAAGCACTTAGTAAACAGGCGCTGTTGCCAGTCTGTGAGCTTCCTGGCAGCACCAGTGGCTGACTTAACTTTGTGTCCCCCACCGTGCCTAGCATATAGTATGTACATTTTGAAAGAAGGGAGGGGCATTCCCTACAGAAGGTTCATCCCCAACCCCATGGGGAACTAAGATCCCACATGCCGTGCAGTGTGGCCAAAAAAAAAAAAAAAAAGAAAGAACCACCAGCCTCTGGAGACCTCAGATGTAAGGGCCAGGTGCTTGGGCTGGCTGAGTCTGAAGGCAGACAATGTCCCATCCGGGGCCACTGGTCTCGAAGGCCTGAAACAAGAAGACCAACTAGAGAATCTCAGAGGAAGCAGTACTTAGCCCTGGGTGGTGGGACTTCAGAAGTGAGGTCTTGGGCAGAGCTGGAGGTGGGGGAGTAAAAACACTGTCCGGCCCAGGGCCAGGCAGGCATGGTACTTGGACTTTACTTCTATGATCTCCTTTGACTGTCAGGACCACTCTGTGAGGTTAAGGCTGTTATTCTGAGAAAACCACTATCCTGACCCCTCCCAGGCCCTTCAGGGAGAAAGGCACTGGGGTGTCTCCCCCTGCCTACCTCTGTGGATGCCTAGCACTTAGGAATGGCAGGATGCTCCTATCATCTGTCCCCCTGCCCAGGCCAATTCCTCTGTGTGTTCCTCTTCAGTACAGGAGGGTGCTGGTGCAAATGCTGCAGAAGTGATGCCATTAATCAGGAAGACAAGATGACATGGCTTAGATTGTGCCCACCCAGGGAAGGTGCTGAATGGGACCCTGGCGGCCCCATCTGGATGTAAATCATGGGCTCACATCTCTGTTACTCCGTTACTGTGATTTCTGGTTGGGTTGCCAGGAATATCGCCAGTGCAGATGCAGATGATGTCCTTGCTGTATTTCTTGCTTCCCTGTTGAAGTTGTGAATAAAACCCTGCTCTTTACATAGACTGTCTGGTCCTCTCTTTCTACCCATGTTGGAGGGGATGGGAGGGAAAGGAGACTGAAAAGACCCAGAGTTCAGTGAGATGGGGCTGGCCCCAAAGAGCCCAGGACACTCCGTGGCACCAGTCTGGCACTGACTCTTGACTCCTACTCATTCAGGAAGCAGGTACTCAACGCCTGCTGTATGCCAGGTCCTCTGCCAGGCGCTTTTCTACTCTCGCCTCTGCCACCTACCGGCAGAGGCAAGTCTCTCCTGTTTCCCACCTGTAAAAGCTCCCACCTACACCAAACACAGGGCTTTGCTTACCTGATTTCATCCTCACGCCAAGCTTTGAGGGGAGTGCCCAGCACATACCAAGGAGAGAGCTGAGCTGGGATCCAGACCCGAGGTCCCCTTACTCTTTTCTCTAGCCTTGTGGGATTGCCAGTTAGCAAATAAAAATACAGGACACCCAGTTATATTCGAATTTCAGATAAACAATGAATAATATTTGCGTATAAGATATCCTAAATATTTCATGGACATACTTAAACGAAAAAAATTATTTGTTGTTTACCTAAAATTGGAATTTAACCGGGTGTCCTGTATTTTATCTGGCCTTTTCCTCTAATCTGCAAATACCCGGTCATAAAGAGCGTGTATTTGGTCCCTCAGGCCCCTCTCGGAACTGACATCCTGGGAATCCCTGAATTTGCGTCTTGTTTCCAGGAGAGTTTATCCAGAGAATCCCGGCCCTAAGGGTACTGCGGGTCCGCGGCGGCGCTACGGCACCTCTAAGGCCCCGCCCCCGGGTCAGACCAGGCTGCGCCTCACTCATCGCGAGAGGGCCGCGCTTGCCCCGGAAGGTTCAGAGGCGGAAGTGAGGTACCGGAAGCGGCAGTTGCCATGGAGCCCGCGGAGGACTGGCTGGTGGAATCCTTGCGCTTGTAAATCGTTTGGGCTTGGGACTTGGAATCCGGGCCTGGAGCTAGCTTGGGGGCGGACGGGCGCTGCATGGAGCACGCAGGGAACCCGCGGCTTGTGGGGCGGGACCTGTACGGAGGACTCCGCCTGGGCCTTGGCTCCCGCAGCTGGGAAATGGCACCTTCCTGTGTGCGCAAATTGTGTGAAGTACTACTAGTAGGGGCAGTGCTTGTGGCGGATAATAATAACATAAGTGACTGTTTTGCGCCAGGCTCTGAGTTAAACCTTAAACGAAGATTATCTCGATTCCTCACATCAACCTTGTGAAATCTGAGTACTCTAGGAGTTACATTTTACAGATGAGGATGAGGCTCAGGGAAATTGTGACTGGACTGCTCCCAGTCACACAGGGATGAAATGTGTAACAAGACTTGATCCCAGTTCTGCCTGATTGCAGAGCCTGGGCCCCCAACTGCTGAACCATGCTAACATCTCAGGTTCTTTAACAGCTGTAAAGTGCCATGCATCGTTTGACGTTGTGTCCGTATCATGCAGGTACCAGGATTTCCATGCATTCGACCTCTCGGGAGCCACTCGAGTCCTTGAATGGCTTGGGGACAAAGGTGATATGCTCTGCCTGGCCCTGAAGAACCACTCCTCAAGCTGGAACTCAGGAGCTCAGCCCAGAGGGATCCAACCCCTCTTCTGGGAGCTTGAGGACCTCTTGGTCACTTGTAGCAATTTCATGCCCCATCAGCATTATATTTCTCTTATGAAGATCTAGATCTCTTCCATCCCTCAGTACAAGGGTGCATACCAATGGCAGAAGAGTTTATCTTTGCTTTAGAAGATTTGGCAGAGTGTCTGGACCCAGCCGTGGTCCAGAATCTTTCTAGCACTTTGTCACAGCTTATTCTGCTTCTTTTTCCAGGAATCTTGGTTGCTGGCTATGAAAGCCTGAAAAAAAATGAGATTCTTCATCTGATATTACCTCTCAGACTTTCTGTAAAAGAAAACCAGGTAACTTGAAATATTTATGCTGAGTATATGTGTCTACTTCTACTCATTTATTAAATCTTTATGGAGCTCCTATTGTCTACTAAATATTGTCCTGGATTCTAGAACGAGAGAAACTGTAAGCCCTGGGCCTGCCGTTATAGTCTAATAAAGGGAGGCAAATGTGCACAGAGGTAAGTTGTACAGAAAATCCTGTGATTTACAGAGGGCTCCTAGAGCAAGAAATCAATTATACTTTATCAAGAATAGATTTAAGGGGAATTCCCTGGTGGTCCAGTGGTTAAGACGCCACACTTCCACTGCAGGGGGCCCAGGTTCAATCCCTGGTCGGGGAACCAAGATCCCATAAGCCATGCTACGTGGCCGGAAAAAAAAAAAATTTAAGGAGCAATTAGAGTATGAAGGGTGGTTGAAACCTTAGAATGGTTAAGACCACCTAGGATGAATGTGTAGTATATAAAGAATAAAAGGAGAAGATGGCTAAAGACAGAAGCTCAGGGAGAACATTTAAGAAATGGGTAGAGGAAGATGATGAACCCACAAGGAGTACTGAGAAAGAATAGTCTTTGAAGTAGGAGGAGTCTCAGAAAAGGCCAGTGATCCAGAAGCCAAGAGATAAGAATGTGTCACAAAGAGTTGATAGCTGCCTGATGTTACTATAAAATCACTCAGGCTCATTGGCTAGATCAGTCCTGCCTTTATTGCCCTTGGGTAACTTTCCTTCCTAATGTTCTTGATCTTCCTCATCCCTACCCCTCAAGCTGAGTCAGGAGCTCACCAAAATTGAGCCTTGATGAGAAACCTGATTTACCTCCCACCTCACCCCTGGCTTTCCCTCTGTTCTCTTGTGGCCACCTCCTCTTCCCCTGCCTCTGGTTCCTCATGTGGAGATAATAGAGTCTAGTGGCTAAGAGCATGGACTTCGGTTAGACAGACTTGGGTTCAGATGTATAACATAACCCCTGTGACCTTAGAAGAGGTCTATGCCTCTATGCCTTGGCTTTGTCATTTTAGAACAGGGATAATTATACTGCCCAGGTCACAGGGTGGTTGTAAGAATTCAACGTGATAAAGTAAAGCACTAAACAGGGTGGCTGACACAGTGAACACTGGATAATTGGCAGTTGTAATTTTTTAAATTAATTAGTTTATTTATTTTATTTATTTATTTGGCTGTGTTGGGTCTGATGCTGCACGGGCTTTCTCTAGTTCTGGTGAGCGGGGGCTACTCTTTGCTGTGGTGCGCGGGCTTCTCATTGCGGTGGCTTCTCTTGTTGCAGAGCATGGGTTCTAGGCACACGGGCTTCAGTAGTTGTGGCTCGCGGGCTCTAGAGCAGAGGCTCAGTAGTTGTGGTGCACGGGCTCAGTTGTTCTGCGGCATGTGGGAACTTCCCGGACCAGGGATCGAACCTGTGTCTCCTGCATTAGCAGTTGGATTCTTTTTTCTTTTCTTCTTTATTTATTTTTTAAATTTTATTTACTTTTGGTTGCTTTGGGTCTTCATTGTGGTGCACGGGCTTCTCATTGCAGTGGCTTCTCTTGCAGAGCACGGGCTCTAGGCATGCAGGCTTCAGTAGTTGTGGCACGCAGGCTCAGTAGTTGTGACTCGCGGGCTCTAGAGCACAGGCTTATTAGCTGTGGTGTATGGGCTTAGTTGCTCTGCGGCGTGTGGGATCTTCCCGGACCAGGGCTCGAACCCGTGTCCCCTACACTGGCAGGCGTATTCTTAACCACTAACAGGTGGATTCTTAACCACTGAGCCACCAGGGAAGTCCTGGCAGTTGTATTTTTATTGCTGGAAGAACTCACCTAACTTCCAGTGCAAGGTGTGGGGAGGAGGAATGGGGCTGTGTTAGTTGGCTGATACATTCCACCTTTCTCTGTTAAGCCTCTGTGACTCCTCTATGACTGCTTGGAATATAACACTTGTGCTGTGGCGAAAGGTTAGAAGAAAGGTTTTGGATGAGCAGGAAAGAAAGGAAGCTATCTGTGTAAGCAGCTGAGACCAACATTTGCAAATAACAGCACCCTGAGGCCCTGCCCAGAGAAGCATCATTGCCACCTGAGCTTCCGTGGCTTCCTCCCAGGCTGGGATATGGCTCCTTACCTAGAACTTGTCTGAAACGTTCCTTTGGAGAGCGGTCCCCTATCTGATTGGCCACCCCTTTGTATTTTAGGGCTTATTCCCTGAAAGAGATTTCAAGGTATGCCATGGAGGATTTTCAGACAGGTCTGTCTTTGATCTGAAGTATGTGCCAGACACCAGGTATGGTCAGCTCTGTGACCCAGACTTTCCATTCAGGATGGAGTGGCTGGAACTTTAGGGGTATCCTGTATCTTTATCACCACCCCTCCCCATCCCACCTCAGCACAGGGGCACATGGGAGGGCATGTGCACACACAGATCTGGAATACAAAGAAACCAGTGCTCAGTGGCTTTACGGTCCCTCACAGACCTCTTGACTATGGTAACCCACAGATTGCTGGCGTTGCTCTAGGGAATAGATATAAAGTAGAAGGGATGCTCTTAGTTTCTCAGAGAGCTGGTAGTGGGTAGTTGGGGCTAATAGCTCAGTTGGCAGAGGCCAGAGCCTCTGGGTGAGGGTTCTGTGTTCAGACTCCCTGCTGGGTCCTCTAGCACACGTCAAGCCACGTGGAAGCCAGGGCCCAGTCCCTTGGCTCTCTGTGAGCTGTGGACCTGTCCCTAAAGGGGAACAAGCCTGCTCCTCCTCTGTTAAATGAGGGTGACTGATCTTGATGACCCCTCCCTGCGTAAGCTCTCCTGATACGGGGAGTGTAGGAATCCCAAGCTGAGCGGGCTGGGGAGGGAGAGGCTGAGGGCTATGTGGGTGAACTACCCACTGTCTGGGCTGAGATTTCCTATCCATCCTGAATAGGTTGCTGGTGACCAGTGGCCTTCCCGGTTGTTACCTGCAGGTGTGGCAGGTTGCGGAGGACAGCGGTAAGTGACTTTGACTTGGCGGGGTTGGGTTTGTAGGAAAGCCTGTTACTCTCACACCCCCAATCCCTAATCTGAGCCAGTTAAGAAACAGACTCAGAGCCAGTGGGAATTAAAATGCAGTATCTACTGGGACTTCTCTGGCGGTCCAATGGTTAAGACTCTGTGCTTCCACTGCAGGGGGCACGGGTTCAGTCCCTGGTTGGGGAGCTAAGACCCCACATGCCGCATGGCGTGGCCAAAGAATTTTTTTTTAAATGCAGTATCTTCTTTAATGCAACAAAGGTGAATTAGCAGCCACAGCAGCGCACACAAGCCCCAGGTGGAGCTTCCTATAGCTTGCTTCAGGAATTGAGTTTACCAGCCCAGCCAGAGGCAGAGCACCTGGTGAACTTCGGGCCTCTCCCACCCCAGGCAGGGGCAGAGCAAGGGCAGCAGGGAGGTCACCTCTCACTGCAGGCATGCTGCTTTCAGGGAGGGAAAACAGTGAGTGAGCACGAGGCTGCGCTGACCAGTCTCCCACGCAGAGACGTCACTCTGCCGCCCAACGGGAACAGGAAAGTTGGGAAAGGCGCAGGAAGCGTTAGTCCTGTTCCTCTGGGAGTCGGGGGAGTTCCCTCATAGTATCCCCTCCAGCAGGAGGTTTGCGGTTCCCCTGTCAGGCAGGCACCGGAGCCTGCAGCCCTGATCCAGCCCCTGCCATCCCTCCTTGGGTTAGAGCATTGCTGACCAGCGTGGAAGCGGGCCTCAGAAGCAAAGGCAGCCCGCTCTTGGAACTGCCCCTTGGCTTGTGTGGTCCTCTGCCTCACTTGGATGCTTCCCAGAAACCAGTAGCAGCTGTTGGCTTCTCCCCAAGCTTCACTGCCGCAGGAAGGTGGTTCTGGTCCTCATTTGGTTTTTGAGGTCACTGACCCTGTGGACTTTCCTTTGTTGTTTCTTCCTTGTCACTTGTCTTATGCTGTAGCTTCCAGGTGTGTGTATATACTTATTTGTAGTTATGACTATTTATTTTTTCATAATTTTATTGAAAGTCACCCATTTTAAGTATACAGTTCAGTGATTTTTTTTTTTTTTTTTAGTAAATTTAACAAGTTGTGCAACTATAATCAGTTTTAGGATATTTTCATGACCCCAGTAAGATCCATCATGCCAATTACTATTAACCCCCATGCCCACACCCTGCCCCAGGTGACCACTAATCTGCTTTCTGTCTCTATGATAGATTTGCCTTTTCTGGATATTTCATATCAATGGAATCATACAATATGTGGTCTCTTGTATCTGGCTTCGTTCACTGAGCATAGTACTTTTGAGGTCCACCATGTCATACAATGTCATAACGTGTATCAGCAGTTTGTTCCTTTTTATGGCTGAACAGTATTCTATTTATGAATGTATCACATTTGTCTGTTCACCAGTTGATGGATCTGATTTTTGGTTATTAGGAATAATGCTGCTAAGAACATTCATGTACAAGTCTCTGTGGACATATGTCTTCATATGTCTTGGATAGACGGTAGGAATAAAATTGTTGGATCATGTGGTAAATTTATGTTTGATTTTTTAAGAAACTCCCAAACTCTTTTCCAGAATGGCTTCATCATTTACATTCCCACCAGCAGTATATGAGGGTTCCTGTTTCTCCATATCCTCACCAACATTTGTTATTATCTGTCTTTTTTTTTTGGTGGTACACGGGCCTCTCACTGTTGTGGCCTCTCCCGTTGCGGAGCACAGGCTCCGGACGCACAGGCTCAGTGGCCATGGCTCACGGGCCCAGCCGCTCCGTGGCATGTGGGATCCTCCCGGACCGGGGCACGAACCCGTGTCCCCTGCATCAGCAGGCGGACTCACAACCACTGTGCCACCAGGGAAGCCCTATCTGTCTTTTTTATTAAATCTGTCCTAATGGATGTGAAATTGTATATCATGTGGCTTTCATTTGCAGTTCCTTAATGACTAATAATGTTGAGCATCTTCTTATATGCTTATTAGCCATTCATGTATCTTTGGTAAAATGCCTATTCAAATCTTCCTAAGGGTGTTTTGTTGTTATTTTTTTTCCCCCTAGCAGGCTGAGATGAGATGCTGTCACAGGCCCTTTGACATTCCAGTTTCACTGTACATTTTAATAGATACTTGTTTGAATTAATTAACAATCTATAAGATGTAACAGTAATATTAATGAGTATATATTATATTCCAGTCACTGTACTAATCACTTTCCATGTGTGATCTCATTAAATTCTCATGAGTCTGAGAACAAACTCTTTCCCAGAGAGGCTAACTTGTTCAAAGTCACAAAGATGGTCGCAGAACCAAGACTTAAATCTAGTCTGATTTCAGAGTCTGCTTATAACTATGCCTGGTGGTAACTATAGTTAGATAATAATAATTATCTCAGTATAGTATGTAGGGGCTCTGAAAAAAAGGTTGTAGGGTATTTACTGACTGGCAACATAGTCTGTGCCACCATTTTGCTTAGATCCGGTTCCTGGAAGTAAGATCTGCTTATGAAAGGGCACATAATAATAATTATTATTATTATTACTGTTATTTGTAGCAGTAGCTAACATTTCATCATTCAGTCGTTATTCATTGTGTGTTCCCAATGTGTCAAGCATTGGGCAAGGTTCTGGGGATATAACAGCAAGCACTCACATAGATGTTCCTTGCTTTCTTGGTGCTTATATTTTATCAAATATTTTGCCCACTTTTTGATTGGCTCTTTTGTCTTTATTGACTTGTGAGAGTTTTCTGTACATTCTAGATACATGTTATTTATCAGATATGTGTTTTGCTAATATTTTCTCCCTGTCTTTTCATTTTCTTAAGTGTCCTTTGAAGCATAGAAGTTTTAAATTTTGATGAGGTCCGTTTTAATAATAAAACAGTGTCATATCTAGGAAATCTTTACTTAATCCATAGATTTTCCCCAGTGTTTTTTTTTCCAAAAGTTTTATTGTTTTAGCTCCAACATTTAAGTCTGTGATCTCTTTAGAGTTAACTTTTGTGTATGGTAGATATGAGGGGAACGGTCTGAGTTCATCTTTTTGCATGTGAATATCTGGTTGTCCCAGCACCATTTGTCAAAAAGCCTGGCCTTTCTCCACTGACCTGCCTTGGTGCCTTTGGTGAAAATCGGTTGATCGTGAATATAAGGGTTTATTTCTGGACTCTCCGTTCAGTTCCAGTGATCTCTGTGTCTATCGTTATGTCAGTAACTTATAGTTGTTTTTTATCTTTCCCTAAAAATAGGCTGCGTGGGGCAGCAATGGTTTAAAGATGAGGGGGGCGCCTTGGAGCTCTTTTGTCCTGAAAGTGCCTGGGGTACCAGGTGCCATATAGAACCTGTAGCCCCAGGCCCAGGAGAGCTAGGCCAAAGGAGACTTGCTCTGACACTCATATGAGAGTAGGAAATCAGATAGTTACCTTCCCCTGGTTATTGGTGCAGAATATTCCAGAATCTGGGGAAGGCTGGCCAGCTGTTTTCCTAGACGCCTGAAAACATAGCATTATCTTGGTGAATTTTCCAAGGTCCAGGTTTGACCCACAGCTTTGGTATCTCAGAAACCTGATTCTGTCAGCACACCCAGAACAAATCTAATCTGTTATTAGGGGCAGACGCGCTCACCAGACCCACAGGACTGCTGTATAAACCAGAACGCAGATTTATTAGTTTATAACAAAAAAATAAGTATCCCTAAAAGTGGAATATTCCAGATCCTTTTTCTTTTCCTATAGAAGACCTAACCTAATCAAAGCCTGCATGGTAAACATAACCATAACAAGAGGAATCAGCTCTGAGGCTTCCAAATGGTGTTTTCATAAGCTCTCTTAGGCAGAGAGTATAGAACTTGTGAAGGCTTGGCTCTCCAGGCCCCTGGAGGGAGGGCCTGTGGCCTCTCCTCTCCACTCTGGGCCTGAGGAGTCCACTGGGAAGGTCTTTAGGTGGAGACGTACCTAACAGCCTCAGCTGAATGTCTCCCGCAGCCTCTACTTTGAAGTTAACTTCAGTCTGGAGTGGCTCTCTCTGCCGTGGACGGGCTCCAGCATTTTCTTTGCCTTTGTGGCTGAACAGCCCCCTCTCATGGCCACCACTTTTCCTTTCGATGTGATAATACGTTAGCTCAGTACTGCATGTCTGGAGCCATTCTGACTCCTTAAGGAGAGTGCCTACTGCATCTCTGACCCGTTCTGTTGGTTTAATCTTCAGACAGCCTTCTTTCTTTTATTGCCCAGTTCTTGGAGGTGCCTCACTGCATCTTTTGCTTTGATTTTGTAGCAGTTTTTCTTTTCATTTGGCTAGTTGGTGTGGATTTCCTAAAGGGGGCATTTTAACACTGACAAGAGAGGGGATGAGGAGGAACCTGCCTTGCTTTCCTGTTGTAACTACGGAGCACAACTCTCCAGTCAGGAGCTCTGAAGCCTTTGTTTTCTAATGCACCTTGGAAATAGGTCTTTGAAGGCTTTCCCTTGACCTCCTCCTTCCCGGCCATCAGGGGACAAATCACATCTGAGAACCAGCCCTGGCTCAGAGCAGCAGTTCCTGCGGAATGTGTTCCAGGCCCTCAGAGGCTGTGGAAGGGCAAGAGGGAGCCGCTGAAGTGGGGCCCCGGGGGAGTGAGGCAAGCTGACCTAGGCTGGTGTGAATCGCAGCCTCACTGGCACTCCCCGGAGACACACACGGTCCTGAGGCTCAGCTGTTGTGTCTGCTCCGACCTCCGCGGCTCCTAGGGTAGAGCAGTCATATTCAACAAGTCTAGACGAAGTGCACTGAGAGTCTGTGGCGTGGGGAGCAGGACTCAAGGGGCCTCTGCATCCTAGCCCAGCCTGGCCACACCTTCTGTGACTCCTTGTATGTGAACTGTCTCCAGGGAACTGACTGCCACGTGCTCGCTTGATAAGCCACGTTAGTGTTCCTTCTCTCGTCTATCCCATCCTCATCCTCTTACCTATCCTCTAGAATTTAAAAATACATAGATCTCCATTTTCTTCAGAGAATGTGAAACCAAACAGTGAGCTCCCTCTTGGAGCAAGAAAATATAAAATGGAAAATAGGCATCTCCCTTTAAGTAGTTTGTACAGCAGACTGCTTGTTCTGAACTATGTTATAAATGGAGAATGCACAGACGGGAACCTGTCTGCTGTTGAAGCAGACTGAGGTGAACAAAGCTAAAATTTGATTTAACCTGAGGGCAAGTATGTCTTTTTAATGTTCAGTGTAAAACAGATGTGGACTTTCTTGCGCTGTTTATGTTTGAAGACAAAGACATCTGTGTTATAACCTTGACCTGTTAGGATTCGGCCAATTGCTTGAGGTCATGGGACATGGTTTTGTGTTTTGTTTTGTTTTGTTTTTTTGCGGTACGCGGACCTCTCACTGCTGTGACCTCTCCCGTTGCGGAGCACAGGCTCTGGACGCGCAGGCTCAGTGGCCATGGCTCACGGGCCCAGCTGCTCCACGGCATGTGGGATCTTCCCGGACCGGGGCACGAACCCGTGTCCCCTGCATCGGCAGGCGGACTCTCAACCACTGCGCCACCAGGGAAGCCCTGGGACATGTTTTTGAAGAAATAATATTACTTCATGAACTCCGTTCCTGTTATTTTCAGTTAAGGTGTAAACAACATCATTGGTGTGTTCTTTCCTTTTTCTTTCTTTATTTGTTCTCTGTAAAACTATAAAAAGCCAGAACTGCTTGGGAGGTTTTGAGATGGCTGCTGTGATTCATTATCTCCCATTTGCAAAACAGTTCATAAGACAAATTATAGAGAAACTAGAGTGCTTCTGACAGTTTCCAAAAAGTAAACACAATGCACAGTGAGTATGTCTCCACATCCTCTCTCGCCAGCCGTGAGGCCCTGTCTCCCCTGACCTGGCAGGCCTTCACAATGGAATGTTTCAAACCTGCATTAACATTCTGGACTTCAGCCGCTTCCATCTCCCCCCAGATGTCATTAAGGCTGTCAGCACCATTGATGTGCATGAGAAGGAGGGACGTCTCTGGCCCAGGGTGGCCATCTTCTCGTCGGCGGCGCCTGGAGTCCTCCACGGGGCCACGCTCAGCAGTCTGAAGGTGGTGGATCTGGAATCACAGAAGACCACGTACAGCTCAGGTACCGCAGCCCCTTGGCGGCTCCTCCCAGCCCCACCCAGCCACGCTGGAAACCGAATCCAACCCTGTGTGCCAGCTGCTGGGGAAACGAGATGAGTGAGAGGCAAGGCCAGGCCTCAGGGCTCCTGTTCTGGGGCTGGGGAAGGCAGTCCCGGGACCAGCACCCAACCAGCCGGGCAGACCGTGTGAGATGAGAAGGCGGCGGGATGTGGTTCGCTCGGCCAGGGGCTGGTGGGGAGCTGCCCAGAGGAAGGGGCTTGGACCAGCCAACGGCGCCAAACCTCTGGACCCATCTGACTGCAGCCACTTTCCTCCTCTCGCCCCGCTGTCCAGGTGTCAGTGACGGCGAGTTGCTGAGTAGCCTGCAGGTCCTGGACGCAGCCACCTTTGCCTTCTGCTGTACCTCGGGCCGCCTGGGGCTTGTCGACACCCGCCAGAAGTGGGCCCCATCAGAGAACCTCAGGCCCAGCTCTGGGTCGGCTGGAGGGAGGTGGTGTGCAGAAGCTGGGGGCCGGGGCCCTGGGCCCAGCATGGCCAGCCTTGGCTCGGACGGGCAGCTCTGTCTTCTTGACCCCCGGGATCTCTGCCAGCCGGTGAGCTTGGTCCAGTGCCCAGTGTCCATGCCTAGCCCTGACCCAGAGCTGCTGCGAGTAACTTGGGCTCCAGGCCTGGACAACTGCTTGGCCATTTCAGGTACTGCTGAGAGGATTTTGTGTCTGTCACTTGATCTCTGTCTTCCGGGGACTCTTGGGTGCTCAGGAAGGAGCCCATAGTAAATCTGGCCCCAGAAGTTAAAGTTGCTCACAGGAGAGCTCCACATTAGCTCTCCAGGTTCTTCAGTGGCAGTCCTTCCACCTCCTGGCTACCAGACTTCCCCACGTTGGTAGCAGGCCTTTCCTGTCCCAGCAGGAATTCAGTTCTGAGGTTGGTGGAGAGGCTGCGGATGGTGAGACACTAGTACAGCCACGGGCTGTACCAGGGAGAGGCGATAGGGTCTCAGCGGTGCCGCTCAGTCTACTCGCTTTTAGAATTACAGCAAGCTAGCTAGGTCGCAGGCTCCTGGGTCTGGCCAGGCAGTATCTAGTTGAATGAGGGTGTGTAATGAGGTTTCTGAAAGCCGATGGAAGGATCCTCTGACGGGGGGAGAGGTTGAAAGAATAGTTGAGAGAGCAGGAGAGGGTCATTGGTCATGGCAAGATCCAGAAAGAGCAGAAGAGCAGAACCAGGCTTGGGTAGTTCGCTCTAAAGGCTTCTCTTTCCCCCATCAAGTAGGAGACAAGGCTATCTGCTGAGAGGGACTCACATGCGGAGGGATTAGAATTGGGGGCAAGTGGAAGAGGTTTGAAAAGTCTCTAAAGCCTCCGTTTCTTGGGGAAAATAATAGTACCTACTTCATACAATTGTGAGGGTTAAAAGAGAGAATGCAAGATTAGCCTCGGGCCTGGCACCTGATAGATGGACAACAGATGCTTATTGTTATATGCTCTGTGGAGTCATCAGCCGCCAACATTAACGGCAGGTGTTACATGCCCGTCAGTTGGCCTTTAATTTCATTTATTTATTTTTTTTTGGCTGCACCACACAGCTTGTGGGATCTTAGTTCCCCGACCAGGGCTAGAACCCGTGCCCTCAGCAGTGAAAGCGCAGAGTCCAAACCACTGGACTGCCAAGGAATTCCCTCAGTTGGCCTTTAAGTATCTTGTGGCTATTTGATTCCTCATCCTCTAGCCTGTTTTGGTTCCGTAGAGCATTCAGAGATTCAGCGTCAATGCTCACTTTTCTTGTTCTTCCTCAGGTTTTGATGGGACGGTCCAGGTCTATGATGTCACGTCTTGGGGTGGAATGGGGCGCCAAGTAGAACCTCTCTTCACTCACAAAGGTCACATCTTCCTAGACGGCAATGGAATGGACACTGCTCCACTGGTCACCACCCACACCTGGCACCCCTGCAAACCGAGGACTTTGTTGTCCGCAGCAAGTGATGCCTCTCTGCACGTATGGGACTGGGTGGACCTCCATGCTGCCCACTGACTCCAGCATCTTTCCGCCCAGGCCCTAGGAAGCTGCTGTGTAGCAAGAATATTGATTCAGGATTCAAGTGACCACAGAGCCCTGTTACCAGCTGAGTGGCCGTGGGCAAGTTAACCAGCCTCTCAGTCCCAGTTTCTTTATTTGTAGAATGAGACTGGTAATAACTACCTGGCAGGACTGTTGAGAAAGTTCGAAGTAACATATTTAAAAATAACTGGTAAGGGGACTTTCCTGGTGGCACAGTGGTTAAGACTTCATGCTTCCAATTCAGGGGACCCGGGTTTGATCCCTGGTCAGGGAACTAGATCCCACATGCATGCTGCAACTAAGAGTTCGTGTGCCCCAACTAAGGATCCCACCTGCTGCAACTAAGGAGCCCATGTGCTACAACTAAGGCTCCCGCAAGCCACAATTAAGGAGCCTACCTGCTGCACCTAAGACCCAGCACAACCAAATAAATAATAAAAAAATAATAATAACTGGTAGGATGGATGCATGGCACAATAAATATTTGGTAGCTTCTCTTAGATCTGGGAGCCCCATTTCCCCCAAGTGTAAAATGGCAGTGTTTTACCCCTGTCTGCATTCACAATATCATGGAATCTGAAGAGCCAACGAATGTAAACAGGTTTTATGAACTTTTTTACAGAAGTGAAAATGTATAGTGACAGATAATCATGAAAAAAGTCAACCCCAGTAGCAATGAAGGAAATAGCAATTAAAATAAGATTATGCCATTTTTATGTACTAAATTGCAAAATTTTAAAACATTTTTGCCTTGAACAGCTGATAGAGGTTACATGGTACACAATTCAGAAGGTACAGAGGAGCAGCTTGGTTCTTTATCCCAGTTGTATGATGCACCATTGTTCAGTTGAACCATAATTTATATATCCAGGCTTCTGTTATGTGGCATTTAAAATTTTCTAATCCTTTGAAACTACAAGTAGTGTGTACAGCTTTTGTATCCATGAACAGTATGTCTGTAGAATACATTTCTAAGAATAAAACTGCTAAGGCAGAGGATGTGAGCATTTTTCAATTTTATAAATACTGTCAAAGTGCCCTCCATAGAGATTATGCCACTTTATGACGGCAACGATGATGATCGGTCTGATTCTCTTACCTCACCACCACTCTCCTTAGTGGCTCTTTGACCTTTGCCAGTCTGATAAATGAAAAATCATTATTTGTACTTTTAGTCTGCATTTCTCTTATGTGTGAAGTTGAGACTCTTCACATATTTAAAAGTTTTGGGGCAGCTGTTTTTAAAGGTGGTAACAGCCAGCGTGGGGAGCTAGGCATTCTCATCATTACCACCTGCAGCTGGCGTTCAGGCAGAGACCGGCCACCCTCCTCTCGGGCGGTTCTCACTGGAACACGGCCTTCACCAGAGTGATGCTTTCCAACCCCTGCCCCCCAGGGGAGTAGGCCCAAAGGACATTTCTTTTGGTGGCCTGTAGCAAATATGAAAGTGTACCTGCATGTGATTCCTCACTGTCACATTTGTTAAAGGATTTTCAGCAATTTTCTTGTTGAAATTATTTGATTACTAGTCACAGTTTGGGCTCTGATTTTTTTAAAAAATAGCTTTATTGAGATATAATTCACATACCAAACAATTCACCCATTTAAAATGTACAATTTAATGGGTTTTGGTATATTACTTTATTAGGTTTTTTTGCGGTACGCGGGCCTCTCACTGTTGCGGCCTCTCCCGTTGCGGAGCACAGGCTCCGGATGCGCAGGCTCGGCGGCCATGGTTCACGGGCCCAGCCGCTCTGCGGCATGTGGGATCCTCCCGGACCAGGGCACGAACCCGTGTCCCCTGCATTGGCAGGCGGATTCTCAACCACTGTGCCACCAGGGAAGCCCCTCATTTTTAAGTGTACAACTCAATGGCATTAATTACATTCACAATGTTGCATGACCACCACCACTGTTTATTTCCAAAACTTTTCATCACTCCAAAAAAACTGACTGTTGTGGGCTCTGGTTTTTTGGCTTTCAGTTGGGCTACTTGGTGTATTCTTCAGCTCGCCTCCTATACCAAAATGCCACAGACTGGGGTCTTAAACAACAGGGATTTACTTCTCACAGTTCTGGAGGCTGGGAAGTCCAATTTCAAGGTGCTGGCTAGGTGGGTTTCATCCTGAGGCCTCTTCTCTTGGCTTGTAGGTGGCCACCATCTTGCTGTGTGCTCACATGACCTCTTCTCTGTGCTCATGCAGAGAAAGCTCTGGTCTCTTATGACACCAGTCCTTTCAGATTAGAGCCTCACCCTTATGATATCACTTAACCTTAATTACCTCTTAAAAGCTCTATCTCCAAATACAGTTACATTGGGGGTGTTTTATTCACAAAATGAATCAGCTATACATATGTATATATATATATATATATATATATATATATCCCCATATCTCTTCCTTCTTGCATCTCCCTCCTCCGACCCTCCCTATCCCACCCTTCTAGGTGGTCACAAAGCACCGAGCTGTGCTATGTGGCCGCTTCCCACTAGCTATCAGTTTTACATTTGGTAATGTATATATGTCCATGCCACTGTCTCACTTCGTCCCAGCTTACCCTTCCCCCTCCCTGTGTCCTCAAGTCCATTCTCTAGTACATCTGCATCTTTATTCCTGTCCTGCCCCTAGGTTCTTCATGACACTTTTTTTTTTTTAGATTCCATAAATATGTGTTAGCATATGGCATTTGTTTTTCTCTTTCCGACTTACTTCAATCTGTATGACAGACTCTAGGTCCATCCACCTCACTACAAATAACTCAACTTCGTTTCTTTTTATGGCTGAGTAATATTCCATTGTATATAAGTGCCACATCGTCTTTATCCATTCATCCCGTCGATGGACACTTAGATTGCTTCCATGTCCTAGCTATTGTAAATAGAGCTGCAATGAACATGTTGGTACATGACTCTTTTTGAATTATGGTTTTCTCAGGGTATATGCCCAGTAGTGGGATTGCTGGGTCGTATGGTATATAACCAATACTTTAAACACCCCTTTACTATCCTGAAATAAAATTTTATAGGGAATATTGATTGTTTACAAACCTAATATCAAAATCACTATAAAATATAAGGGAATAAAATACAAAAGATTCTGTATTTCAATATAAATGCTCATCTTTCACATAATGAGGTAATCAGATGCTTGCATGTATGTAGTAAAATCAAGAGCAGGACAGCCATGATTATACACTCAGACTGGTGTGCTGCATTTGTGACTAACACCCAAGAGTCAAGGACATGATTTTTCTGAATTGGTGAACAACTCTTTGGAAAGTTCTAAACAAAAGAAAGTACCGTTTTCTCCAGTTTTACGCAGTAGAGTTTCTGGGAAATTCAGGTGTATTAAAGCTGTGCAAAACTTTCCTTGTGTATTTGTAAAAAGTTAGGTTCAGAAAAATGGTACAGATGAACTGGTTTGCAGGGCAGAAATTGAGCCACAGATGTAGAGAACAAATGTATGGACACCAAGCAGGGAAAGTGGCAGGGGGTGGGGGGGGTGAATTGGGCAATTGGGATTGACATGTATACACTGATGTGTATAAAATTGATGACAAAAACCTGCTGTATAAAAATAAAATTTTTAAAAAGAGAAAAAAAATTTTAGGTTCTAGGCAAACATAATTGTAAAAAGGTTTTCCCCTACATCAGTGGTTCTCAAACTAATATGCATAAGAATCACTTAGGGGACTGGTTAAAACACAAACTGCTGGGCTCCGTTCCCAGAGTTTCTGATCAGTAGGAGTGTTACCCAGGGTGTTGTGAGAGAAGCAGACCAATAGGAGTTATTTCACACACACACACACACACACACACACACACACACACACACACACACACACACACACAGTACCTGTGGGAGCTGGGCCCACAGTCTCTGTAAGGCTGCTGTCTTCCCGTCCATCTGCTATTAGAGCTTGGAGCCCACAGGGCAGGCAGAAAGGGGACGGCAAAGACCAGCTGGAACCTGTCAACTCTCGCTGTCTCCAGTCTTGATGCAGATCACCTGCACGATTCATCACTTAGCTAAACACGCCCCCGGCCTAGGAGTGGGAGAAGCTTAAGGAAGATCACGGGAAGGTGGAGCAGCTGCAGGCAGATAATCCACACTGACTGTGAGTCACAGCCGCACCTGCCCCATCGCCCAAGCGTAAAACCAGAACGGCTGCGGCTTCCCTTCCGCCCACCACATCTCACTCAGAAACGTCTCGTGGCCCACTCTACCTGGAAACATGCAGGGGAGTGAATTCTGGGGCATGCGGTTCCGCCTAGCCAAGTCACCACATTAAAAAGCCACCTCAAGTTTGAGGGTGGGGCTGGAGAATTTGCGCTTCAGACAAGCTCCTGCGTGATGCCCACGCTGCAAGTCTGTGGACCAGGCTGAGGATCCCCGCCCTCCACGAGTGCCCGGCAGGACCCTGTTGCAGGACTGCCTCAACAATTGCATTGCATCTACGTGGCCCCCGTTACCGCACACCGGGTGTGCCCCCAATTTTTATGACAAGCACAAATCCCCACCTCCAACTGCCAAAATGCTTCTTTGAGAACGGACATATTCCACAGGGAGGAACTCCTGGGGTTCTCTCAGCAATTCTAGGAAGATGCCCCAGAGAACCCCTTAAGGGACCGAAAGAAAATAAGCGATTCACGTTGACATCAGCACAGGATCCACTCTGGCAGCGGGACAGAAGACTCAGCAGCATGGACGGCAGAGAAAGTGTAGGAACTGTTTTGGCCTCACAAAAGCTCAAGGATACAAGAAAGACCAAGCAGCTATTTAGAGAAGATGAAAGAGGAGCAAGCAAGAAACCCTGCAAGTAGCAACGTGGAGAAGGTGAGTAATTCGATTTGGGGCAGCTCTTGCATATGTGCGCTCAAAAGGATGTGTTCCAGAACAGAATGTGTCAAGGTGAGAAGGGTGTCACCAGGCCAGAGGAGGACGCATGTTGAGGCGTGTCCAGGGGAGCAAGGGATACTTTTAAAGGCTGTGTCTTTAGGGCCTCAGCCCAGGCCCTTCTCTGGAACTGCCTCCCACTCTTCCAGGTCCTCTGAAAGTGGGTCAGCCACCCCGGCCCGGCCACGGCGGCTTGGCCCAGGGAGGGATGTGTGACTCAGGGACCCAAATCCTTTCACTAGGATGAGCCAATCTGAACTTCTCTCAGAGAATTTGAACTACATAACACAGAACTCCAGTCCACCAGGGAGAGTGGAGTCAGGGCCAAGGTCAGCTCCGCGTGGGCGGGGCTGGGTTTCTGGGGAGCAGGAACAAGGGTCTGTGGAGGAGGCCAAGCCTCCGAGACTGGGACACCTGTGCAGAAAAGCAGAGGTGAGAAAGAAACTGGCAGGCTGAGACAGGGAGACAGAGAGAGCACAGCACAGGTTGAATGAATGAAGGAAACATGAATCGCCCCTCCCACACGTGATCTCCGTGACTGGTCATTGTGAACGAGTCGAGTCACTGGAGGTTAGGGAGGGAAGCAGGTGTTCTCACAGCCGTGGGAGAAGGAGGTGATGCTATAGGTTCTGATTCTCTCAACTAGCATTTACTGAGCATTGCTGTGCGCCAAGCACCATGCTGGACGCTGGGATAGGAGATACAGAGATACAGAAATATAGCCCCACTAGTGGGGTATATGGGGGGAACACCCATAGAGGGAAGGGGTCATGTGTTCTAGGAGCACAGAGTACTGAGTATCTGCCTCCTCTTGGCTAGAGACCAGGTGTGATCAGGGAAGGTGATATTTGGGTTGCATCTTTCCTTCAGGCCAAGGAGAGGGTAGGGTGTTCCAGGCAGAGGAAACAGCAAAGGAAAGGACAGAAGTGGGAAAAGGCATAGCCCCAGGCTGAGGAGCAAAGGAAGTTGGAACTGCAGCTGAGAAAATGGGCTGTAGCTGGTCAGCATTGGCCCTGTGTGCTGTGGCCAGGAGCTGAGCTGGGAGTCCCTCAAGGATTCGGAGAGGGCGGGTGGCCACGGCCATGGTCTGGAAGAGGGGGTGTATGTCTCCTCCAGGTAGGAAGGGTGAGGGAATGTGATAACAGCGCTTGCACCTGCGGCAGCCTGCCTTTAGAGCTCATCTGCTGTTCTGGATTCATTTCAGTGTAGCCAGCCAATGAGTGGTTTAGATCTTCTCTACCCAGTGCCACCCTTAGACTTGGGCAAAACGGATGCCATGAACTAAGCCAGACCGAAAAGGACAAATACATGATTCCACTTACATGGGGAACCTAAAATAGGCCAGTTCGTAGAGACAGAAAACAGAATGGTGGTTGCCAGGGGCTGGGGGAGGCAGGCATGGGGAGTTCCTGTTTAATGGGTACAGAGTTTCAGTTTGGGATGATAAAAAAGTTCTGGAGTTGGATAATGGTGATAGTTGCACAAAAGTGCAAATGTACTTAATGCCCCTGAATTGCACACTTAAAAATGGTTAAAAGGGTAAATTTTATGTTATGTTTATTTTACCACAATTTTTAAAATGTGGATGCCAGGGCTCCGTGCTTTCGAAGTCCCGGCCCCCCTCCAACCCTCCTCTGGCCACACCCTTGTCCTATGGGTTTTCAGCATTCAAGCACCTCACAGGCCTGAGAGAGAGGCTGCCCTTCCCTAACGGGCTATGGAAGGGAGTCCACAGACTAACTTTGACCATACACAATCCTTCCCTTATGTACTGACGTCACAGCCC
>NW_026711783.1:0-38622 GCF_026419965.1 Kogia breviceps
CAAAGGGGCTGCTCTGGAATCTATCTGGAATCTGTTGACTTATAAAGTCATTAACTTCTCTGAACATCTCAGGGAAAATCAAAGTAGATAATATTGTTTCCATTTCAACAATGATATTATGCCTATACAGAAAGATAGCTTAGTTCAATGGGGAAAAACTTAGACCTCAGAGTCAGAAGACTTGAATCTGGCTGTCATTAACTTGCTATTTACCTTGAACAAGTCTCCTGCCATCTGTAAGAATAACTTTCCTCATCTCATAAATTGGAAGGGCACAGACAGCAAAAAGAAGAAAAACTGCAAATGTATGCTCATGTTGTTTCAAGCCTCAAACTTAAGCTCTATGGTGAGAACAACTATGATGGTCTTAGTTTTATAAAAGGGGAACTGGCTTAAACATTTCTAGGTTTTCCGGCTAGTAACAATAGTGCAGAGGTTTGATCCCAAGTCTCTAGGCACAGACACATGCTGCTTACCCTATGTAATAGAATTCTGGGGAAATGAAATAAGGTAAGTGTCCGATCTATTATAAATAGCTATACAGATGTAAGGTATTGTTAATACTAAGCTTTAAATTCTCTAAGAGATCTGGACATATTTTTTTCATTCTTAAACATTTTCGTTAGAGCAAAAGCCCCGTGAACCACCTGTCCTATCCAGCATGTCACAGTACAATCAGTTGAATAAATGGGGAGATTACTGCTGGTTTAGAAGTGATCCATGAGTTTAATTAAATATCTTAAACAAGTGGATATATTTACACTGCACAAGGCCACTCTTTGAAAATCTTAGAAGAAGGAACTATGATTAGACAGGACAGATACAGTTGCTCTAGTAAATGAAACTCGCTACCCACTACAAGAAAGCCCAGTCTCAAGAACCAATCCCTCATCCAAACAGCACGCTCCTGAAATGCGTGTTGAAACAAAGCCACAATATTCTCTTAGCTTAAAGGGGGTGGATGGTGATCCCTGCAACCTCTTCATATAGTGCTAGTTTGATCAAGCTGAAGAATCAACTCCTAGCAAAAGCACTTTAGAGATAACAGTATTATTAATTAAAATGCTTTTTCATTACAACAATTTATCAAGGCAATTCATTCTTTTTCTCTAAACCTATTGAAAAAGTCTGATTTCGTGAAGATAGGAAAAAAACCCAAAAATCCAGAACTTAGCATAAGCTGCTCTGAGTTCAAGTTACCGCCCTTATTGTACGATGGCCCCCTAGAGGTCAGAATTGTCTCATTTATGACTGTCTTCCCTACAGTGCCTGGCATATAACCAGGCTCAGGAAATATATGTAGAATTTATTCTACAATGTTAACATACTTTTTAAAAAATTCCAATTTTTAAAATGAAAATCTCTATGAAAAACTGAAACGTTCAGAATTTCATATTTCATTTCCCAGAAGCGAGGCTCCTCTGTACTCATCTGGAAATGTTCATTTTCATTTCAGTTATTTGTTCATGTGCACACTATGTTCCAAAAGGATTATAGTAGCATCATTTAGAGTACATGAATCTTTTTTGTAAGATTTAAAGGAGATCACATCTAGTCAAAAGATGGTTTGTACTTTGATATATCACAGATTTGGAAAAACATAAATCAAATAACCATGTACAACCCCAGGACCAAAGCCCTTGAAACCATCAGTCCCTTAGGGATAATTTTAGCTTTAGTTTAAAATAGTACTGAGAAAACACACCACCAATACCTTATTTAACTTCTATAGGAGCTTACATGGATAAAATTAGTTTTCAGCCTGGACTCTTGAACATCTGTGGACAATATTTCATCCCACTTATAGGATGAGGAAAATAGAAAATGGTAGCCCAAGAAGAGCCATTACACAATTTAAAGAAACAAGCATTTGTTTGCAAAGTGCAGGAATTAAATTCAGTTTGGTTTCATGACTGCCCTAACAACTCAACACAAATCTTTCCTCTGGAGTTCTCAGTTGTCCAGTATTAAAGTTACCAATATAGAACAAACCACTGAGCACCTCAATTATAAATTATCTTTACATAAACAATCCTTCTATCTTGGATCCTTGAAAAGGTAAGCAAACAGCTATAATGACATTCCTGGTCCAACATGGATATATTAAATAACTGTTATGCTATGGAAATCGCTAAAAGAGCATTTCCAAGAGAAAATCCAACTTGCTAAAACGCTTTCTAAAAGACGGTCGCAAGCCCAGATGTAAAGTTTAGAGGCATTTCCATTTTCCTTACATATAGAGGTTTATGAAATATTAATACACTCAGTGCAAAAGTATAAAGATAAACAAAATCAAAGCCAACAACAGATGAAATAAAATTTCATTGTGCAATCATAAAAGCTGTGTAAAAGGGCTCTAGATCCCAGGTAAAATTTGCTCAAGAAAGGTAACAGCATTAAACCTAGCAGACAGCAGAGTAGAGAAGAGGCAGAGCTTTACAGAAATGCAAACAACATCAGCATTACGAGAATAATAATTGGAATAAATACCGTCAGCAGGTTGCAAAAACAATCAGCACACTTCGTCCTTCGCCTCTTCCCCTCATCCAGCTGGGTAGTGGAAACAGCTGCCTCTCCCCGCCCCCTTCCCAACCGCTCCTCGAGCCACCCCCTCCCCTATCCTGTCCACCCCTCCCCTCCCCTTTCCCCTCCTCTCCCCGCCCCCAGCTGGTGTATTTAGCAGCCTAGAGAGATTAAGAGGCGCTCGCTACGGTCACTGGGCCTCCGGACTGATCTAACGTTTCCTAGCTCCCTGGACTACAGAAATTAGAGACGCGACACCCTGGTGGTATTAGGTGCCTTCGTCTTCATCCTGTCCTCTCCGAAGCCGGACTGGGTTGGGAGCCAGTGGACTGGGCCGCAACTGGAGGGCCCTGCAGAGTTCAGCGGGGCGCTGCCCGCCGGCTGCGCTACCTGAGCTGTCCATGGTGCTGGCGCGGTCCTGAGGCTGCCGGGCGGGACTCCGCGCCGCTGCCGCCCCGGCGTTCACTCTCAGCTTGCCGCCTCCCCCGCCGCTCCCCGCACTTAGGTCCCCGTTACTGTCCACCAGCTGCAAGGATTCATAACCATCGTTGCTGGTCTTTTTCCGGTAGCTTCCGAGCAGGCTCATGGGCAAGCTCACAGAAGAGGAAAAAAATATCAACCTGGGGAGACGAAGGGGGAGGTGGAAGGTGGAAAGGGCTAAAGGATATTTTTTTAAAGGAAAAACAAAAACAAAACCAAAAACCATCAAGTGCCCCACATGACGCAAAGAGGAGGGAAAGAGGGAGCGGCCACCGGAGAGGAGCTTCGCGGGGTGCGGCGAAGCCACCGCCCTGGGCAGAGCGCGGCTCTCTGGGCGCCGGGCGCGAGGGCGGGAGGGAGAGAGGGAGGACGCGGGCGGGCGGGTGCGCGCGTCCCCGGTGCAGCCGCCGTGGAGCCGCCGGCCCTGCAGAGCTGCGGACACGGGCCAGCCCCCCTATGGCTGGGGAGTGCCCGGAAGCAATCCTATAGGTGTCGCCGCGTCGCCCCGCCGCGCGGCAGGGCAGCTCCAAGCCCGGCTGGCCCTCGGGGAGGGAAGGAAAGAGGGAGTAAGGGAGGGGAGATTCTCGGGGAGGGGGGGCTGAAGGCGGAAAATGGGGCGGGGGGGGAGGGGACTACTACCGCTAGGGTAGAGGGTGTTTGCGCACGTGAGGTAAAGAAGAAAGGGGCTGGGTGTTTCTGCCTGGTAAGCTTTGGGGACGAGGGGGGAGGGTCTCTTGGTAAGCTCCAGACACGCCCATTTTGTATAACTTAGCCTATACTTGCTGGAAGATTCGGCGAGTCAAAGCCACCCCTACAGTTGCCCTCCTGGAGGACTGACCTGTAACTCAGCTGAACAGAAAAAGAACGCATGTTACGCCAGGCTATATGTGTGCCAGGACAGAAAGAAACAGCAGCACTGCGCACATCTCCCAGAATGGGTAAAATCCCTAAGTGAGATATCAAAGACCTGGTCATCCAAACGCTAGCAGGCAGTTAGAGCCCCTTCCACCTAGTGAGTAGATGTGACTAGTAACTATTTGTTGAAGGACAAAATTGGCGGGGGGTCGAATCAGGAGTAATTTCAGTTCTGACATCGTTTACCTTGGGACCTGGGGAAACGTCTATACCACTCAGCTGGCTTGAGGAGGATGCGTGGGAAGCAAGCTAGACGAGGATTTTCTTTCTAGGGCCCTTCCCCCTTTTCCATAATTCTGGGCACAGAGAGCCGACACTAATTAATCAGAGGAGAATTTATTGAGAAGTTAATGAACCTTAAGAGTCAGCGCCCTTTTTCTGGAGAAGTCCCTTTCAAGGCTGTGCACCTAATTTTATATCTGTGATTTTGTATTCTTAAAGAGGACGTCAACATTGTATGTTTCAAGCCTTATTATCAACCTGGATTTAACTCTGTTAAGTTACAAAATGCACTTACCAAGTACCCATTTTCACGTGAAATTATAAGATTGCAAAAGTATCCTTCGTTCTCATCATTTCAGGTGAAAATATTGGCTTAAAATTGTCATTTTCCCTATTAAGATTTGGAATGACTGAGGTGCTTTTCAAGTCATCTGACAGAGTTTCATCACCAAAACAACAAGAAAAAAGAACATGCATGTAAAATTTGCTTAAACCCATACACAAACCTAGATTTGACATTTCATCTTTCATGACTTTCTCTTGTTATTATTTTGATATCTTTAAGAACACAAATCAAATTATAGCATCTAAGAGACCTCAGTCTAAATCATTTGGGACCCAACGAGTTTCCTGGGAGTTCTAGCTCTACACAGGTCTACATAAAATAAATTAATTGGATTGAGAGTCATTCTCCTGTTGAAGGATCACTCAAATGCAAATTCTTATAGGAAGGGGATAAATCAGTAAAAACCAAGAATGCTTGCTGTCTTCTAGATCCCTCCAGTCCCTCTGAAAAGGTAAATTATCTGACCAGTTGCCTTCCTAACTGCATTATCTGATGAACATGTGGTCTGACCCAAATCACAGTTAATGCTCATTTACAAGATCAAACAACTTCAGTGGTGGCAGTTAAAATTATAATAAAATTTAAACACAAACTTTATACTTTCAATTTTCCCAATCTGTCAGTTTGAGCTATTTTAGATACTTGACTAATACTCTGTAAGGTTTAGTAAATAAATCTTTTTCAATAACATTTTAAATAATCTTTTTCTGCACCTTTCCTTCTCCTTTAATTTATTACTGACCCACAGGGAGAGGAAATACCTAGTATCTATCGTGTGCCTTGACAAATACTGGATTTATACCCTGGATTAAGAGAATTTAGAAAAGAACATTTTTGAAAAGTGAAAATTATTATTTTCAGAAAAAGCACTCAGTTATTTTTGCTCAGCTTTTCAGAGTTGAAGACATATTGCTGGAAGAAATTATAGATTAAACATAGGCCTTTGTATTTTGGGATATCTATTTCCCCAGTTTGCAAATTTAAAGAAAAACATGAGTGGGATACAGGGACCATTTTATTTTTTATATTTACACTTAATTTAACATAAATACAACCAATCAGAATAATTATTAATAACCCTACAAAATTAGGGATGTAAAGAACATAATAAGGCAGGAAAATACAGTAACTAGATTAATTTACAACAGTTTAAAAATTACTTTAGGGCTTAAATTAAAACCAATTTCAACAGTAAAATTTTCTTTACTATCCTAAAGATCAAATTCATAAAGAGTTCGTGGATCCACAAAGATCTCACTTTGTCATCTATAAAATAGAGTATAATAAAAGTACCATCGTTATATAGTTGAAGTAAGAACTAAACTAGTACGAAACACGTATAGAGTAAGTACTTAACAAGTGCCCTCTATTATTACTATTAGTGGTCTGGCTTGGGCACAGCTCTATCCTCAGTGCTGACAGTCCGACTTCCTCCCGTTGGAGGAGCTCAACAAAGGCTAAGTATTACTTTCTCCAGGACTATACTAATGGAAACTTGTCTATGTGATTTTGAATGAGAGCTTAGGCTTAAGGAAGAGAGGTGGTACTGGTAAAATCCAAGGTGAACATTTAGAGTCAAACTCTGTTTTTCCATGATCAAGGTTGTTCCATAATTTATTTTATCTCAATATCACGTTACATATGGGGCAGAGCCAAAGGACTAGATGCCCTCTTTGGGAGAGTGTTCTTTCCCTTTGCCTTTTCCATTGCTGACTCAGTCACTTTTATTAACTTGGTGGAGATTATCCACCCTGAGAAATGTTTGAGAGGCAGACTCTATTCCTCCCCATCCCCTCCACCCCCAAAGTGCTCCCCTGTCACAGCAGATGTCGCACAACTTTTGTGGTGGTGCTAGAAGATGAATATGTACCACAACCTACCTGGGATTATGATCTGTGCTTTTTTGTCTCTAGGAACTATAAAACATTGCTTACAACTGAGATTCTAACACCTTATTTCCCAGGACTGAATCCTAGTTCCATGGACTATTAGCTCTATAATCTTAGGTAAGTTACCCTCTCTGCCTCACTTTTCTCCTCTATAAAATGAGAATAATAGTGTCATCATAATAAGGTTGTAGTGAGAATTAGTACCTAACACATAGTAAGTGCTTAACAAAAGCTATTATCAGTATCATTGTTCTATTTTTATATCACTTTTTCAAAAACATAATTTCCTATCTAAAATTAGGCTAACATCTGTCTTGTGTACTTAAGAGATTTATTGTCATTATGATTTATGATAATATAAAAGCATTATGTATAATGTGAAGTGATTATTCTGCATTGAGTTTTTAGATATTTTAATGCATGTTTATCCTGTTAGGTTTTGGACTCCTTAAATACAAAAATCCATGTTTTGTTCATGTCTGTACCCCCATGACACCAAAAAAGAGAATCTCATACTCATTAGATATTGATAAAGTACATGTTGAATTTTAAAATTAATGAATAAATAAACAAAAATGTATTAGTATCACCTAGTCTAGTGATTTTTTAAACTACATGTTGTGGTCTACTAGTGGACTATAAAATAAACAGCAATTCATGACTATTATTTTCATAAAAATTAAGTAGGTTGGAAAACATCAGTTTTTAGCACATGGTAAAATGTTACTTCTTGAAATATTGTTTTGGGCTTGTAGGGCAAAACCTCCAGTACTGAGACTGGTGAATTCCCTGTGTGAATGTCCTTCACACTGACATCTGAATTCACCTGGATAATTAGACAACAAAGAATTCTGGCTAACCAAACTGTAACTGAGGGCAGAGCTTCTATCCTCTGTTGCAAAATGTATTATGATCTGTTTTCTAACATAAACTTCTTCAATTTTCACTTCAACTGATAAATCAATGAATAGTAGTAAAACTTTCTCTGGCAACATGCCTCAGTTACATGATTCAATTATCTCCTTACTGAATATGGCCTATGGGTATAGACGGTGCAAGGCACTCAAACTGGGAACCAGGAGACCATATCTGGCCCCAGACATGTTTTGTGTGTGCTGTACTTAAAAAAATGTTTCAGCTTAGATGCCTTTACAAAAGGTACACAGGCTCCAGTTTGAGTGCCACACTTCACTACCACTTCCCAGTGTATGACTCCCAGCCTTCCCCATTCTTCCCCACTATGTCAACCCTGTGGGCATATGTATTTGAGACCTGTAATGTAGTGGCAAACCTGGAGGAATGACAACATCAAGAGAGATGCCAAAGCCACATCTTCAAGCCACGATCCAGAAGAAAAAGCAACAGACTGGGAATCCTCTTCTGACTCTATTATTACCTAACTCTATTATGAATCAGAAGAGAGGCCTTGATTGCTTCTCTTCCTCTTAGCAGTAAAAGTGAAAGTGCTGAAATTACAGGATGCTCTCTAGTTCTTAAATTTTCCTATTTTTCTCAACACTTGAGTTGTCATTTCCTTCCTTCTCCTCCAAATGAAGCCCAGAGGGAAAAACCGTGGCCATTGAAGTGTTCCAGTTGTTAAGTCCCATTTAATCAAGGTTTTACCATAGAACGCATGCATAAATAGTGGCAGCTGTCAAGAGTTACACATAGAGCAATACACAAAAAAAGAAGAGGAAGTATGCTGGAAAAAACAAAGTGAGCTAATATTAATAGAAGAAAGTCTCAATTATTCCTAAAATATTCCTCAGGAATGAGGTGGTCTGTTCTTGGTGCTTGGTGGGGTACTGGGTCTCCCAGAAAATAGGACAAATTTTCCAGGCAGGGCATATTCTTAAAGATAACTCAGTACCCTGAAGCCTGTGCCTCCCTGAAGCTCTAGTCTAGTAGTAATAAAAATAACTGCCACTGATTACTTACCATTTGCCAATTACCTAACCCACCTTAACTCTCACCTTCCCAACAACCCTGCAAAGGTGTTATCCTTATTTTGAGGCAAACTTGCAGAGGGTAAATAACTTGCTAAAGCTCACACAGCTAGCTATCAGCTGGGATTCAACCTGCCATCTAGAACGATCATGTTTTGGCCCCTGCACCAGTCATAAGAGGTAATTCCAGTGGTCAAAGTGAAAGCTGGAGGACATCTGGGTCATTCCTTGGCTCTGACCTGCCTTACTAAGTGTGGTCCGTGAAAATGGTCTGGGTGCCTTATGGGAGCTACTCTTGGTTTACTAAGCCCACAACAGGTTCTGCTCAGTAAAACCTGAATGGTTTTAATTAATGTGGCTTCCCAATAAGCAGCTTGTTTTGTAACCATCTGAGTTAGAAGACTTTTTATGTTGTGCTCCTGAAAATTGATATGTGGCTATAGTTTGGCCTAGTTTTAAGCAATGAAAAGGGGAAAAAAAAGCTTTATTTTCATTAAAAGCAAGCTCCTTACTTTAAAAGAAGCTTGACCTTCATTGTGTTCACACATCCTGTATGTGTGTAAGGAGATTAAAGAGACATCAAGGTATGGTGGAAAACCACTAGCTTTGGAGGAAAAAATACAACTATGTTTGAGTCCTAGACCTGCCACATCAAGTTTTCTACAGTCGGCTTACCACTCACAGCCATATTCCCTTTCTATAAAGTGGACTACTCATCCTCCCTCACAGGAAGAATCAAATGAAATAAGGTACATGAAAGCACATAATAAACACAAAAGGCCTACTCATCAAACCTATGAATCACCCAGTTAAGTTGCAGCATTAAAAAAATATATTACTGGTCAAGTATACTATCAATTTAAGATGCTTCAAGATTTCATAAATGTTAATATATTTTTAAGCTTTTAGAATTGATGAAACAAATATTATTATTTGACTATATGTTAGCCTGAGAATTTTATTTGTCAATTTATAATTCAGGTATTCTAAGCAACTCTGGTAGGTAAAGGTAATATTCACCATGTATTGCCAGGCCTAGCACAGTGCCTGCCAAGCAGTAGGTGCTCAATAAGTATCTGCTAATTGAATGAATGAAAATGCAAAAAATTGTTTGGGAGGCCATCTTTAGCTTATAGGAAAATTCACCAGGGGGCGCCTTAGTGAGCTCACTGAAAACACAGTTCCACCTGCTAACATTCAACTCACCCTTGACTTTTCAAGGACACACTCATGGTATGACACTGTTACACATATATTACCATTTCAAGAGTAACTCATGGAACCACCTTTCCCTTTTATTTGTCATCTTACAAGCCAGGAAACTTCAGCTTCCTGGACAGACGTTGACAGACTACCATGAACTGGCCCTGTGCTCAATTACTCTCATTCTTGGGTAAAACAGACTGAAAAGTTCTGCGTGGTAAATAGGTCCCCAAGGTCAGGTGAAAATCTACATCGAAGTGAAAGTTTCCCTAAATCCTAGATATTCCCATGTTTGGCTCTGAGCTCACTATATATGATTTTATGTTCAAGATCATTAAAATACAGATGCTTATTCTCTGTAACCCCATTGTGTCTAAAAGTTCTGGGCTCTTGAGCATGTGGCAAATCCTCTATGGTGGTGAAGAGGAATGCAGTGACCAACTCAGATGCAGGGAAAGCCAGTTCTCGGGGTGCTGAGTCTCCAGGCAGTCTCCCGGGCACCCAACCACTGCTGCCCACTTGACCACATCTACCGGGAAAAAAAGAACCAGCATTTCCTAAGCTCTAAATTAAGTGCCTGGGTTTTTCATATATTTACGCATTTAAATATGAAAGGTCTTTTTGAGAAGAACTACCATATCCATTTCATACCCAAGGAGACCAGAGCTCTGAAATGCAGCTGAGTGTGAGCTAAGCAGTGATTGTTAGTGATCCCCAATATTCATTATCATCTTCTATGCTAATAGAACCCCTGATCTTCAGCTGGGCACAGGGTCACACAGTTTTATTGGGTTGGCCAAAAGGTTCATTCAGGTTTTTCCATAAGATGGCTCTAGTGGCACTTAGTTGTCTTTAACTTCATTTGAAACAATTTTATTAGATTGTATGTGACAGCTGTCACATCAGCGTGCATTTAAAAGAGACATCAAAATTGGTAAATTTTTGTGAAGCCACTTTAATAATGAAGATGAAAGAAAAAAAAGCAACATTTTCAGCATATTATGCTTTCTTATTTCAAGAAAGGTAAAAATGCAACCGAAATGCAAAAAAAAGATTTGTGCAGTGTATGGAGAAGGTGCTGTGACTGATCAAACGTGTCAAAAGTGGTTTGCGAAGTTTAGTGCTGGAGATTTCTTGCTGGACAATGCTCCACGGTCAGGGAGACCAGTTGAAGTTGATAGTGGTCAAATCAAGACATTAATTGAGAACAATCAATGTTATACCACGCAGGAGAGAGCCAACATACTCAAAACACCCAAATCAGGCGTTGAAAATCATTTGTACCAGCTTCATTATGTTAATTTGATGTCTGGGTTCCATGTAAGTTAAGCAAAAAAACGCTTCATGACCGTTATTTCCACATGCGATTCTCTACTGAAACGTAATGAAAACGTTCCATGTTTAAAACAAATTGTGACGGGCGATGAAAAGTGGATACTGTACAATAATGTGGAACAGAAGAGACTGTGGGGCAAGTGAAATGAATCACCACCAACCACACCAAAGGCCGGTCTTCATCCAAAGACGGTGATGTTGTGTATACGGTGGGATTAGAAGGGAGTCCTCTATTATGAGCTCCTTCTGAAAAACCAAATGATTAATTCCAACAAGTTCTGCTCCCAGTTAGACCAACTGAAAGCAGAATGCAACGAAAAGCATCCAGAATTAGTCAACAGAAAACGCATAATATTTCATCAGGATAACACAAGACCATGTGTTTCTTTGATGACCAGGCAAAAACTGTTAAGCTTGGCTTGAAGTTCTAATTCATCCACCATATTCACCAGGCATTGAACCTTCAGATTTCCATTTATTTAGGTCTTTACAAAAATCTCTTAATGGAAAACATTTCAATTTCCTGGAAGACTGTAAAAGGCACCTGGAACAGTTCTTTGCTCAAAAAGATAAAAAGTTTTGGGAAGATGGAATTATGAAGTTGCCTGAAAAATGGCAGAAGGTAGTGGAACAAATGGGTGAATATGTTGCTCAATAAAGTTCTTGGTGAAAATGAAAAATGTGTCTTTTATTTTTACTTAAAAACTGAAGGCACTTTTTGGCCAACCCAATATAAAGAATATATTTCTCAGTCTTCACATCTTGGACTTGCCACATGCAAGTTTTCTATAATCTACTAGGTACCTACATGGGGCTAAGTAAAGGTCATTATAATATAGGTAGAAATGATGTGTGTAATTTCTGGTATGCATCCTTAAAAGGGAAGATAGGTGGTATGCCCTTCTTCCATTCCTTTTCCCTTTCTTCTGGTTGAATATGGAGGTCCAGCAGGTATCTTGGACCATGAGGTGACCTTGAAGATGGAAGACTTCCACAGTGAAACAACAGGATAGAAGAACTCTGATCCCCAGAGAACCATGGCAGCCCTGGAGCTATTATCTCTAGACTTCTTAAAGGTGAGAAAGAAACTATTTTGTTTTAAGCCACTGTTATTTTGCTTTTTCTCTGTTATGTGCATCCAAAATTAATCCTTACTGGGATACAAACTGCAACCTAACCACTGGTTTTCAGTTATTTATTTATCGTAACATTTACTGGGAATTATATAAAATCTATGTGATCATGGACAAATTATATATAGCCTCTCTATGCCTTGATTTCCTAATCTGTAAAATAGTGGCATTGAACTAATAGGGCAGCTATTAGAATTTTTTGATATAAAGTACACACAGAGCTTAACATAGTGCCTAGCATACAGTGAGAGTTCAATGAACGTTATCTATTTTGTTATTTCTTGTCATTGCCCTTCAACTGCTAACATAGCTGAGTCTATCATGCCTGACTTCAAAACCAGTGACCTCTCCACCTCACCCTGCTATCCAGAGACTGTCTTCCTGGATGGATCAAGCCCAGGGCAGCAAAGCCCTTGACGATGTCATCAACAAAATCCCTGGAAGAGCTGCCCCTTCCTTGGAGTGTAATTCTCTCTCTGTGATCTGTCCATATAATCTCAGTGCAGTCTGGAATATTTTAAGCCACCAAAGTTGATACAAAATTTAAAGCATAGTGTCACTGTTTATGACACAGCAGTTCTGAGTCTATTTATTTCAATACAGCCAAATGAGAAAGTCTGACTCTTTCTCTGTTTGTGCTAAAAGTAAATAAAGAACTTGAGTAATAAATTGGAGCATTTGTATAGTATTATTTTATCTTTTATTTTCTATTATGAAAATTTTCAAACATATATAAAAGTAAATTATATAACGGACTTTCTGGACCCATCATTCATGTCTACAATTACTAAGTCATGGCCAATAATGTTTTATATGTATAAACCCATAATTTAAGCAAATTCTAGACTTCATCAGCAAATATCATTTCATCAGTAAATATCTCAGTATGTAGCACTTTAATTTTTGGAAAACAACTATCAGATTTCATCCGTATTAGAAGTGGGGCAAGATGCCATTCCATCTGTCTGCTGAGAGGCTAAAGCCCACCAGTTCTCTTTCAGGAGACTGTCAGAGGAACTTGCATAACCTTTCTGTTTCTTTGTTTCCCAGTGGAAATGATATATTATCCATTCAGCCTCCTGTCCCCACTCTTACCCACTCCCATTCCCACAAAACCACCTCTTTAAGCACTAGTTATAATCACATGCTTTGCTACCTAAGAGATCTGAAGTCAGCATGGAATTAAGGTTTTCCAGAATAGCAGAAATTTGTGGAATATTATAGATGGAAGGAGCTGTAAAGGGTAAACTATCCATTTCAATTTAGAGACAAGAAAAATGAGACAAAGAACTGAGCAAGTTGATTCACATTTGAGCTTTCTAAAATGCAGATCCAATTATGTGACACAGATGCTTAAAACCATCCAAGGGTTTCGCACAGCCCTCAGTCTAAGGTATTCAAAACAATGGACCTCCATATTCTAGGGCTAGCTACTTGCCTCTAGAGACAGCCCTCACCACTTCTGCTTTCTCCATTCTCTCTCTAAGTCCAGACATAGAGCTTCTTTAAGACTCCCTGACTGAACAACCCTGCTTGCCCTTCAGACCCCTACATAGAAAGCACTTCCCCCCGGGAAATCATCAAAGTTCTCAAAACCAAGTTAGATATAATTCCATGTGGTCCCATAGAACATTGTACGTCTTCTAACATAACACTTACAACACATTATATTGAAATTTCCTGTACGTACGACTTCCCACATCAGATTGTAAGCTCCATGATGGTAGGACCATGTTTGGTACCTAACTCCATGCCTGACACAATGCAGACCCCTTATAAATCCTTGTTAGACAAATGAATGACTAATGACACTGGGAAGAGTCCATGAAGGACTTAAGGGAAAAGTGCTCTATATACTGTTTAGCACCCAACAAAGGTTAGCCATTGCATCTATTGCAGCTTAAGGCCACAGGGCTACATGCAAGGGACTGGTTTTCTGACCAGTCCAGGGAAAAGATCGTAGCATTCCATCACACTGCATTAATAAGAATTCAGCCAATAAAGTTGTCACTTATTGCTTTTTTTCTCTGTAAATGAAACCATTTCTACTAAGTTAAAAAAAGCACACTAAGACTTGTAGCCTTTTGAAGTCATTTTTGTTTGAAAGTATTTACTTTTGGGGCTTCCCTGGTGACACAGTGGTTAAGAATCCGCCTGCCAATGCAGGGGACACGGGTTCGAGCCCTGGCCTGGGCAGATCCCACATGCCACAGAGCAACTAAGCCCATGTGCCACAACTACCGAAGCCCATGTGCCATGCTCCACAATAAGAGAAGCCACTGCAATAAGAAGCCCATGCACCGCAATGAAGACCCAACACAACCAAGAATAAAAATAAATTTTAAAAAAAAGTATTTACTTTTTGACCTGAAAAAGAGATTCACAAACTCTAGATCACTTTTTTCTAAAAGACTTATAGATCATCATTTTTAAAGAATATTTCCTTTGGGAGACAGCAGAAGCAAGAAGAACTATAATCCTGCAGCCTGTGGAACAAAAACCACATTCACAGAAAGATAGACAAAATGAAAAGGCAGAGGACTATGTACCAGATGAAGGAACAAGATAATACCCCAGAAAAACAACTAAATGAAGTGGAGTTAGGCAAGCCTTCCAGAAAAAGAATTCAGAATAATGACAGTGAAGATGATCCAGGACCTCAGAAAAAGAGCAAAGATCGAGAAGATGCAAGAAATGTTTAACAAAGACCCAGAAGAATTAAAGAAAAAACACCTAGAAGAATTAAAGAACAAACACAGATGAACAATACAATAACTTAAATGAAAAATACACGAGAAGGAATCAATAGCAGAATAACTGAGGCAGAAGAACGGATAAGTGACCTGGAAGACAGAATAGTGGAAATCACTGCCACAGAACAGAATAAAGAAAAAAGAATGAAAAGAAATGAAGACAGCCTAAGAGACCTCTGGGACAACATTAAACGCACCAACATTCGCATTATAGGGGTCCCAGAGGGAGAAGAGAGAGAAAGGAACCAAGAAAATATTTAACAGATTATAGTTGAAAACTTCCCTAACATGGGAAAGGAAATAGCTGCCCAAGTCCAGAAAGTGCAGAGAGTCCCAGGCAGTATAAACCCAAGGAGAAACATGCCGAGACACATAGCAATCAAACTGACAAAAATTAAAGGCAAAGAAAATTATTAAAAGCAACAAGGGAAAAATGACAAATAACATACAAGGGACCTCCCATAAGGTTAACAGCTGATTTCTCAGCAGAAACTCTATGAGCCAGAAGGGAGTGGCACGATACATTTAAAGTGATGAAAGGGAAGAACTTATACCCCAAGATTACTCTACCCAGCAAGGATCTCATTCAGATTTGACAATGAAATCAAAAGCTTTACAGACAAGCAAAAGCCAACAGAATTCAGCACCACCAAACCAGCTCTATAACAAATGCTAAAGGAACTTCTCTAAATGGGAAATACAAGAGAAGAAAAGGACCTACAAAAACAAACCCAAAACAATTAAGAAAATGGTCCCCCCTTCAGAAACATTTGTCATTTTTTTAATGTACATTCATTAAGTCCTTATTTGGTTAAGATCTGCCCACTTCTCCTCAGACTGACAGCTCTTCAGTTTATCTCCAGGTTCATCAAACTCTCTGACAATTCAGTATTAGTTGAGCAACTGATTAAAAATATAAAAGATAAAATTATAAATTTATTGAGATAGTGTAAATTATTTTGAGCTACTTCTCTGACACTGAGTTCTAGCATTTCACTTATAAAAAATAAATATTTGGCAGAAAGTCAACAATTTAACATGCTATTTGTCACTCACAACTTAACAGGAATAAGGAGTATCAGAATTGGTCTTAAGATGGAGAAAGAGGAGAATTGAAGAGAGCTATCAAAAAAGAAGAGCAGAGATTGCCTTATAAAGGAGGTGGATACAAAAGAGGTAAGGGAAAATTTTGTGAAGGGCCAGTTAGAGCTGAAGGGAGGACAGTAAGGAACTATGAAAGGGCATAGTATTCAGGGAGTCACAAAAAAGTCAATGCTACTGACACAGGTGCTTCCTCTTCCTATTAATGGTCTTCTTATTTATTAACCAACTTTGGTAACATTTGTTTTAAATTAAGGCAACATTTATATACAATGAAATGTGCACATTTAAGTGTATAATTCAATGACTTTTAACTAATATATACAACCCTGTAACCAATGCAGAGAACATTTCCATCATACCAAAAATTTCCTTCATGCTGCCCTACAATCATTCTCAGGACTCATAGGCAGCTACTGCTCTGATTTCAATCAATATATACAACTTTTACCTTGTTTTTGAAATGTTTACAAATTGTATCATATGGCATGTACTCTACTGTGTCTGGATTCTTTTATTCAACCAAATGTTTTGCTGTTTTTGTTGTTGCTTAATTCTTCAGTGTTATTCATTATACAGTGTCATATTCTATTATAAATGCTGAGTAGAATTCCATCATATGAATAAATCAGAATTTATCCTTTTTTCTCTTAAGGATATTTGGGTTTTAGCAGTTTGGGGCTACTATGAATTGCTATAAACATTTTGGCACACTGCTGTTTGTGAACATATGCTTCACTTCTTTTGAAAATACTTAAGAGCGGAATTTCTGGGCAATGGGTTGATGGAGTATGTTTAACTTTGTAAGAAACAGCCAAACAGTTTTGCAAAGGGATGTACTGCTTTGTACCCCCACCAGTAGCATATGAAAGTTCTAGTTCCTCCAAATCATCACATTTAGTATTATCAGTCTTTAATTTAGTTCTTCAAATGAGCATGAAGTGGTTTTTATTTAACCCAAGTGGAGAATGGTTCATTGGGCTTTTGGCCTGCCATATCTTTTTTTTTTTTTTTTTTTTGCGGTATGCGGGCCTCTCACTGTTGTGGCCTCTCCCATTGCGGAGCACAGGCTCCGGACGTGCAGGCCCAGCGGCCATGGCTCACGGGCTTAGTTGCTCCGCGGCATGTGGGATCTTCCCGGACCAGGGCACGAACCCGTGTCTCCTGCATCGGCAGGCGGATTCTCAACCACTGCGCCACCAGGGAAGCCCTGCCATATCTTTTGATAAGTGGCTGTTCAATTATCTAGCCTGTTTATATTGGCTAGTTAACATTTTATTAATGATTTGTAGAAATTATTTATGTATTCTGGATGCAAATCCTCTGTCAGATATATGTATTATGAATATTTTCTCTAGCCTGTGACTTGCATTTTTATTTTCATAATGGTATCTTCTGATGGACACTTTAAAAAAAATCACTTTGGTGAAATTCATTTTAAAATTTAATCTTCTTTATGTCTATTGCTTTTTGTTTTCTTGCCAAGAAATATTCACATAACCCAAGGTCATAAAGGCATTCTCACATTTTAAAAAATGGTAATAGGAGGAAGAAATAGGAAATATGAACAGACCAATCACAAGTAATAACTGAAACTGTGATTAAAAATATTCCAACAAACAAAAATCCAGGACCAGATGGCTTCACTAGTGAATTGTATCAAACATTTAGAGAAGAGCTAACACCCATCCTTCTCAAACTCTTCCAAAAAATTGCGGAGGAAGGAACACTCCCAAACTCATTCTATGAGGCCACCAACACCCTGATATCAAAACAAGACAAAGATACTACAAAAAAAGAAAATTACAGACCAATATCCCTGATGAATATAGATGCAAAAATCCTCAACAAAACACTAGCAAACAGAATCCAACAACATATTAAAAGGATCATACACCATGATCAAGTGGGACTTAACCCAGGGATGCAAGGATTCTTCAATATACGTAAAATAATCAATGTGATAAACCATATCAACAAATTGAAGAATAAACACCATATGATCATCTCAATAGATGCAGAAAAAGCTTTTGATACAATTAAACACCCATTTAGGATAAAAACTCTCCAGAAAGTGGGAATACAGGGAACCTACCTCAACATAATAAAGGCCATATACAACAAACCCACAGCAAACATCATTCTCAATGGTGAAAAACTGAAAGCATTTCCTCTAAGATCAGGAGAAGGATGTCCACTCTCACCACTATTATTCAGCATAGGTTTGGAAGTCCTAGCCACAGCAATCAGAGAAGAAAAAGAAATAAAAGGAATACAAATTGGAAAAGAAGAAGTAAAACTGTCACTGTTTGCAGAAGACATGATACTATACATAGAGAATACTAAAGATGCCACCAGAAAACTACTACAGCTAATCAATGAATTTGCTAAAGTTGCAGGATACAAAATTAATGCACAGAAATCTCTTGCATTCCTATACACTAACAACAAAAGATCAGAAAGAGAAATTAAGGAAACACTCCCATTTACCACTGCAACAAAAAGAATAAAATACCTAGGAATAAACCTACCTAAGGAGGCAAAAGACCTGTACTCAGAAAACTATAAGACACTGATGAAAGAAATCAAAGATGACACAAACAGTTGGAGCGATATACAATGTTCTTGGATTGGAAGAATCAATATTCTGAAAATGACTGTACTACCCAAAGCAATCTACAGATTCAATGCAATCCCTATCAAATTACCAATGGCATTTTTTACAGAACTAGAACAAAAAAAGCTTAAAATTTGTATGTAGACACAAAAGACCCCGAATAGCCAAAGAAATCTTGAGGGGAAAAAAAAAAAGAGCTGGAGGAATCAGACTCCCTGACTTCAGACAATACTACAAAGCTACAGTAATGGTACTGGCACAAAAACAGAAATATAGATCAATGGAACAGGATAGAAAGCCCAGACATAAACCCATGCACATATGGTCAACTAATCTATGATGAAGGAGGCAAGGATATACAATGGAGAAAAGACAGTCTCTTCAATAAGTGGTGCTGGGAAAACTGGACAGCTACATGTAAAAGAATGAAATTAGAACGCTCCTTAACACCATACACAAAAATAAACTCAAAATGGATTAAAGACCTAAATGTAAGGCCAGACACTGTCAAACTCTTAGAGGAAAACATAGGCAAAACACTCTATGACATAAATCACAGCAAGATCTTTTTTGACCCACCTCCTAGAGTAATGGAAATAAAAACAAAAATAAACAAATGGGACCTAATGAAACTTAAAAGCTTTTGCACAACAAAGGAAACTATAAACAGACAAAAAGACAACCCTCAGAATGGGAAAAAATATTTGCAAACCAATCAACAGACAAAGGATTAATCTTCAAAATATAAAAACAGCTCATGGGGCTTCCCTGGTGGCGCAGTGGTTGAGAGTCTGCCTGCCGATGCAGAGGACGCGGGTTCGTGCCCCGGTCCGGGAAGATCCCACATGTTGCGGAGCGGCTGGGCCCGTGAGCCATGGCCGTTGAGCCTGCGCGTCCGGAGCCTGTGCTCCGCTACGGGAAAGGCCACAACAGTGAGAGGCCCACGTAACGCAAAAAAAAAATAATAATAATAATAAAAATAAAAACAGCTCATGCAGCTCAATATTTAAAAAAAACAAACAACCCAATCAAAACATGGGCAGAAGACCTAAATAGACATTTCTCCAAAGAAGACATACAGATGGCCAAGAGGCACATGAAAAGCTGCTCAACATCTCTAATTATTAGAGAAATGCAAATCATACCTACAATGAGGTATCACCTCACACTGGTTAGAATGGCCATCAACAGAAAATCTACAAACAACAAATGCTGGAGAAGGTGTGGAGAAAAGGGAACCCTCTTGCACTGTTGGTGGGAATGTAAATTGATAGAGCCACTATGGAGAACAGTATGGAGGTTCCTTAAAAAATTAAAAATAGAATTACCATATGACCCAGCAATCCCACTACTGGGCATATACCCTGAGAAAACCATAATTCACAAAGACACATGAACCCCAACACTGCAGCACTATTTACAATAGCCAAGTCATGGAAGCAATCTAAATGCCCATTGACAGATGAATGGATAAATAAAATGTGGTATATATATATATATACAATGGAGTATTACTCAGCCATAAAAAGGAACAAAATTGAGTCATCTGTAGAGAGGTGGATGGACCTAGAGACTGTCATACAGAGTGAAGTAAGTCAGAAAGAGAAAAACAAATATCATATACTAACGCATATTATGTGGAATCTAGAAAAATGGTACAGATGAACTGGTTTGCAAGGCAGAAATAGAGACACAGATGTAGAGAACAAACATATGGACACCAAGGGGGGTAAGTGGAGGAGGAGGTGGTGATGGTGGGATGAATTGGGAGATTGGGATTGACATGTATACATTAATATATATAAAATAACTAATAAGAAACTGTTGTATAAAAAATAAATAAAATATTTTAAAAAAAGACAAAAATGAATATTTCCTTCGGGACAGATATTATTTATGAGTCACAGAAGATGACTCTTTCATCTTTGTCTCTGAAATCACTATGCTCATGTGGTATAGAATATAGGGAACCATGGGTTGGTGAAAAATGAGATGGAGAAGTTTTTAAAAGAAGGTAGATGATCACAAATAACAGAAACAAAATGCCCAAGTGGTGATAAGTATGTTTTAAGCTTATTACTACAAAAGATAATTATGGTAGAGCTTTTTTATGACCTTTAAAGCTTTGGCTGCAAGATCAGAGTGCACAGGAATATTGGTTTTCAGTTCAAGAAAGATATACTGGGTGTTACCATGGGGCCAGTTTCCTTACATTCATTCTCATCATAAGTTTTAAGGGGAAGCGATCTCATACAAGGGAAAAATAGCAAATTGTATAATTCAGTAAAACTTAAGTCAACACAACTTAACTCTCTCAGTGTAGTGTTTAAGAACATGGGCTTTATAGATAGATCTGTGCTTCTGGCTGGACGTTTGTACTCGGACAAAATATGTAACTTCTTTTTAGTTTCCTCATCTAAATTGGGGTATTACACCCCACACACAGAATGGCTGTACTTATTAAATTAGTTAGGGTAGATGTAGTGTATATTTATTTTCTTATCAGCCCAGAGCAGCACTTTCTTTTCCTGGGAAGTCCTCCTCTGTGTGGTTGACATTTGAGCTGCCGTGTCCCAGGGGTGGGCACCTGAAACCAAGCTAGGTCACTCATGGCCTTTTCACAAGACTTTTCAATTTAAAACCAGAGAGAGAGTAAGTCTGAGTCCTTCACTGGAGCAAGGATGACAGGCAGGAGTTGTAGGAGACATACTTTCTGACATGTGGAGATAGGTGGTTTAAGAGAACAATGTTGCCAAGGAGGGAGAAGTAAATTTGAGAGAAGAAGAGAGTGAGAGAAAACAGCATCTACATCCCAGGAATTCAGGAGGCTCAGATGCATTCCTACCCTTTCCATGGTGACAAGATCCCCCTTTTTTAGTTCAGTTAATTCAAATTGGTTCTCTGTCATTTGTAACCAAAGGACTCCTACTAATGCAGTACTTAGCACAATCCCTGCATCATCCTAGCTCAATGCACTGAAATTATTATTAGTTGCTCAGATAATTAGATTCTTACACCCACCTCTATTCCCCTGATACATGTGAAGAGGAAAAATTAAGATGCCTAAATAAAAACTTGCTTAGAAACTTAGTAAAAATAATAAGCTTCCTGCTATCACTTAGAATGCTTATCCATTCAATTAAACCTTCTACATTTTCTGGCTATAACTAACATTTATTCTGTATACTATGTTCTGCAGAGAACTTCCATGTAGTGTAGCACTGTCCAACAAAAATATAATGCAAGACACAAATATGAGTCATATATGTAATTTTAAAATTTCTAGTAGCCACCTTTTAAAAAAACTAGAAAGAAACAAGTGAATTAATTTTAATAATATATTTTATTTAATTCAATGGGTACAAAATACTGCCATTTCAACATGTAATCAACAGAAAAAAGTAATCAATTAGCTATATTTTTTAATACTAAGTCTTCAAAACCCAGGGTGTATTTTACACTTACAGTACATGTCAATTTGGACTAGCCACATTTCAAGTGCTCAAAAGCTACTTATAGCAGTGACAACTGTATTAGACAGTGAAGATGTAAAATGTCTCAATCTGTACAACTCTAAAAAGATTAAAGCTTTTGTCACTGAAACTCAAAGAAATCAAGTACAGGGCTTCCCTGGTGGCGCAGTGGTTGAGAGTCCACCTGCCGATGCAGGGGACACGGGTTCGTGCCCCGGTCCGGGAAGATCCCACATGCTGCGGAACGGCTAGGCCCATGAGCCATGGCCGCTGAGCCTGCGCATCCGGAGCCTGTGCTCCTCAATGGGAGAGGCCGCAACAGTGAGAAGCCCACGTACCGCAAAAAAAAAAAAAAAAGAAAGAAATCAAGTACAGTTGACCCGAGTACACCCCCCACACAGTTTAGAATCACATATAACTTTACCGTAAGCTGCCTGCATGCACAGTTCCTGTGTATCTGCAGATTCAACCAACCATGAATCCTGTAGTACTTATTTGTATTTATTTGTTAAAAATCCATGTATAAGTGGATCTGCCTAGCTCAAACCCATGTTGTTGAAGGGTCAACTGTAATTTGTTCATAGTCAACAGCTAGACAGTGCACAACCAGGCTGAAACCTTGGACTTTGGCCTCCAAATTTTATGCTCCTTATCACATTATGCTGACTGTACAATAAGAACTGATGTTCAACATAATCTGTTTTGAAACAGATCAATCAAATAAATTAAAAGTGATGTGGCTTCACCTATAAAATGAAAGGTTTGGAAAGATGGTCTCTATGTATAAGGGCTGTATTGTGTGATTGACCACTCAGGACAGAGAGCCTGCCAATGGGACAGAGGAGCTCAAATGGGAACAATCCCCCCAAATCCACCCTTCTCTACATCTATTGGTTCGTGAGGTTCTTACTGTCACAAAATATGTTCCCTCCATCAGTTCCTTCTCTAGCAAGCTATTACTTTATTCACAGAATCAAAATCAAAATCATTGCAAATAAAATTGTTCACTGAAACAGTCTGTAACAGCCTTCAGTGCAGCTTTAACATTGGGGCTAGTCCAGTAAAATTGTTTCTTTAAGCAACAGGGAGAAATGGAGAGCACACAGCCTCATCTTCTGCCAATAGCCCAAATTTACAACATGGAGATGGCCCTTTCCTAAACAGCTAGAGCTGACAGGTTAGGCTCTCAAGACAAAAATGGGCATTGCTGATATATCTTAACCATTATAATTTTCTTTGGATCTTTTCACACAAACTCTATTTTTTTTCTTTGCAGCAGTAAATGAATTCTTTGGTAGTAGAATGTCAATCCTGCAAATTAACAAGAAACTTGTTTTATATTCAAGATAACTGTGTGAAAGTGCTTAGCATAGTGCTTGGAACATAGCAATTTATGCTGGTTTCCTTTGCATCACAGAGCAAACCACATTGTCAAGGAATATTTAATGTCTGAGAAAATACCTACAATGTGTTAAGGGGAATGAACAGAACACAAACCTGATTCTAAAACGTGAATCATGTTCTTTAAAAAAAAGAAAAAGTCTACCTCTATAGGTGCACAGACAAACCAATGGAAGAAATACACTAACATATTAACAATGGATATCTCGATGGTGGTATTAGGAATGATTTAAAGGATGTTTATTCTTGTATGTTCTAAAAGATTGTTTATAAAAATGGCTGCAGTCATTCAACCTCCCACCTCCCACACCCACTCCTTTCCATCCACACTACTTTGTAACATTACTGCACATTTCTTCTCATCAAGAATTACAGTTTACTTCCGCATTCCTAGAATCTGGACTGGCCTTATTGTACTGCTTTGAACAATAGAGGATGTTATGAATTGAATGTTTGGGTTCCCCACCCTCCAATTCATATTTGTAGCCCTAAACTCTAATGTGATGGTATTTAGAGGTGGGGGATTTGTGAGACAATTAGGTGTAGACGAGGTCATGAGGGTGAGGCCCCCAAGATGGGATTAATGGCCTTGTAAGAAGAGGAAGAGAGAACAGAGCTCGCTCGCTCTCTGTCATGTGAAGACACTGCAAGATGGTGGCCTTCTGCAAGCCAGGAAGAGGGTCCTCACCAGGAATCGAATCTGCAGGCACATTTTTCTTGAAATTCCCAGCCTCCAGAACTGTGAGAAATAAATATCTGTTGTTTAAGCCACCCAGTCTATGGTTGGACTAAGACAGAGGGGAAGTGACATTGTACCAGTTCTGAGCCTAGGCCCAAGAGACCTTGTGGAATTCTTCTTGCGCTGTTGGCTTCCCTTCTTTTTCCCTAGGAGAACAACCCGAAGTTAGCCTGCCACAGGATGGGAGAACACGAGGAGGAGTTGGCTCAGTCATCCTAGACATGTAAGCAAGCCTCACTGACAACAGTGGATTTTGGCCCAGATCAGAACTAAGCAGCTGAGTCCACCTACTGGCCAAAAGAACAGTGAGCTGAATAAATGTATACTGTCTTAAGCCACTAAGTCTCGGGGTGGTTTGTTATGCAGCAAACCTAATTGATAAATATGTATTTTCCAGAGTTTCTACAATGAAAAGCGTAACATTCATTTAAAAGATAAAAACCAACCTTCTTTGTAAAGAAGAAAGGGAAAGAGGGAGGTAAAGAGAATCTGGTCTGACTCCACCATTCAGCAGCTGTGTTAGCCAAGTTATCCAAAACAAATCAAACTTCCCTAATATCACCTACAACATAGAGTTGCTTTGTAAATTAAAGGTGATGATACGTACAGCATCTAGCAGAGTAGCTTAGTGGGAACTCAGTACATTCCAGATCCCTTCCTTACCTTCTTCCTTATTCCCAGCAATGCCTTAATTTTATGGAAAAAGCTCAGCTTTACCTCACTCGAGCAGGCAATGCTATATAGCTCAGTTTTATTCTTAATTCATTTTCATCTCCTTTCCCAGATCTAACAAGCCAAGTTACTTAAAATCCACTTAATTATGTCCTTATGTACATTGAAAAGAGAAAATGTTAAATAATGGCAGTGTATAACTTCATTAATAGCTAAGTTTTCTCTAAAGATTTTATTATGAAAATTTCAAATATGACAAAAAGTTGAAAGAATTTCACAATACCCACATAATCTAATACTTAAATTCAACAACTGAAAACATTTTATCTGTTTGCTTTATCTAGATATTTGAGGTTTTTTCTTTTTGCTTAACTTATTTCAAATAAGTTGAGACATCATATTACTTTACCACTCATGTCTTCTTCATCATGCATCTCCTAATAAGGACATTCTTATATACAACTACAGAATTAATAATTCCCTAATATCATCTAATATCCAGTCTATATTTAAATATCCTACATTGTCCCAAGAATGTCTTTTATAATAGCTGACTTTTCCATAACAGTTTACATTTAGATAGATGTGATACTCACAACAATACTTTCAGGTAGATATTAAAATTCCCAATTATTATTCCCATTTATAGTTGAGGAAGTTAAATTCAGAATGCTAATTTGCCTTACCAAAGATTACAAAGGCAGGGAGTTTGTGGCAAAGTCATTATTTAAAACTATTTAATATTTAACTATTTTCAAAAGATCAGGCTGACATGTGGACAAATGCATTTAAATTTTTTTTAATCAACACATTCTAAAATAATAAAGCTTTTAGAAGCATAAAACAATATCTTTATAGCATTGGGGCAAGCAAAATTTCTTAAACAGAACCCCAAAAGTACTAACTTAATAGCAAAAACAAGTGAATTATACTATATTAAAGAATTTCTGTTCAACAAAAAACATCATTAAGGGCTTCCCTGGTGGTGCAGCGCTTGAGAGTCTGCCTGCCGATGCAGGGGACACGGGTTTGTGGCCCGGTCCGGGAGGATCCCACATGCTGCAGAGCGGATGGACCCATGAGCCATGGCCGCTGGGCCTGTGTGTCCAGAGCCTGTGCTCCGCAATGGGAGAGACCACAACAGTGAGAGGGCCGTGTACCACAAAAAAAAAAAAAAAAAAACACAACATCATTAAGAGAATGAAAAGGCAAGCCACATGTGCGAGAAGATTTTTGCAATACATTTATCCAAAGGATTCATATCCAGAAAATATAAATCAATAAGAAATATTCACATCAATAAGACAGACAACCCAACAGAAAATTTGGCAACAGTCATAAACAGGCCTTTCACACAAAAAACTACATACAAATGGCCAATAAACTTCTGGAAAGATGTTTGACCTCGGATTCATTATGGAACTTCAAATTAAAACCACAGTGATCAGCCACTACACACAAACCAGAGTCACTAAAATTTAAAAGACTAACAGTATCAAATGTTGATAAAGATGTAGAGCAACTAGAAATCCCATACACTGCTGACGGGAGTAAAACTTGCTTCAATCACTTTGTAAAACTGGTAGTATCAACTAAAGCTTAATGTACACATATGCTATGACGCAGTAATTTCACTCTTAGTGTATCACCAACAGAAATATGTACAGATGTGCACCAAAAGACACATAAGAGAATATTCATGGCAGTACTTTTTTTTTTTTTTTTTGCGGTATGCGGGCCTCTCACTGCTGTGGCCTCTCCCATTGCGGAGCACAGGCTCCGGACGCGCAGGCCCAGCGGCCATGGCTCACGGGCTTAGTTGCTCCGCGGCATGTGGGATCCTCCCGGACCAGGGCACGAACCCGTGTCCCCTGCATCGGCAGACGGATTCTCAACCACTGCGCCACCAGGGAAGCCCGGCAGTACTTTTTGTAATACGCCAAAACTACAAATTACCCAAGTGTCTGTCAAAATTAAAACGAAAAAAGTAAAGTGTTATATTCATTAGATGGAATACTATGGAGCAATAAGTAGGAATGAACTACAAATACCATACAACATGGATAATATCTCACAAACATGGCACTGGGCAAAAGAAACCGGAACAAAAAATTATATACTGAATATTTCCATCTACATAAAATTCACAAACAAGCAAAACTAATCTACAGTGTTAGACCTCAGACTGACTAGTAGTTACTCAGCAGTAGTGGGGAGTGGGGTAATAACTAGAAGAGGACTTCTGGATTGCTAGTAATAACCTATGACTTGATTTGGACACTAATTTCACAAGTGTGTTAACTTTTAAAAACTGATCAACCTGTACACTTAGAAATTATGTGTACTTATCCATATACTTAAAAGCTTGCTTAGGGCTTCCCTGGTGGCGCAGCGGTTGAGAGTCCGCCTGCCGATGCAGGAGACACGGGTTCGTGCCCTGGTCCGGGAAGATCCCACATGCCGCGGAGCAACTAACCCCGTGAGCCATGGCCACTAGGCCTGCGCGTCCGGAGCCTGTGCTCCGCAATGGGAGAGGCCACAACAGTGAGAGGCCCGCATACCGCAAAAAAAAAAAAAAAAAAAAAAAAAAAAAAAAAAAAAGCTTGCTTAAAATTCAATATTTTCAGGGCATTATCATACTCACAAATCAATATGAAGAATTCTGATGTCAAAGCTTACCAGTTCATCTCCTGAGAACACTCTAAGTTGCCTATTTATGTAATGTTCTTATTTACTTTTATATATTGTCAATTTGGCCTTTTCCCAGTGTTGTCATTAGCTATAAATTTCTCATGTTAGAGTTAAGCTTCTTTTTTTAATTATATAAGTTTCAGGTGTACAACATTATAATTTGATATCTATATACACTACATAGTGATCACCCCCAAACAGTTAATCCCCTGCACCCCGTTCACCCACCCACCAGCCACCTTCCTCTCTGGTAACCACCGATCTGTTCTCTGTATTTATGTTTGTTTTTGTTTTGTTTTGTTTGTACATTTGTTTTTGGTTTTTGTTCCAGATATGAGTGAAATCATATGGTATTTGTCTTTTTCCTTCTGACTGATTTCACTTAGCATAGTAACCCATAGGTTCATCTATATTGTCATAAATGGCAAGATTTTATTCTTTTTTATGTCTGAGTAGGATTCCATTGTATGTGTATGTGTGTGTGTGTGTGTACACACACACACACACCACATTTTCCTTATCTATTTATCCATGGATGGACATTTAGGCTATTTCCGTATCTTGGCTATAGTAAATAATGCTGCAATGAACATAGGAATGCAAATATCTTATTGAATTAGTATTCTCATATTCTTTGAAGAAATATCCAGAAGTAGCTTAGATGGAGCACATGGTAGTTCTATTCTTGATTTTTTGAGGACTTTCCATACTGTTTTCCATAGTGGCTGCACCAATTTACAATCCCACGAACAGTATGTGAGTTCCCTTTTCTCCACATCCTCTCCAATATTTGTTATTTATTGCCTTTTTGATAATAGCCATTCTAACAAGTGTGAGGTGATATCCCCTTGTGGTTTTGATCAGAATTTCACTAATATTTAGTGATGCTGAACATATTTTTATGTGCTTATTGGCCATCTTTATGTCTTCTTTGGGAAAATGTCTATACAGATCCTCTGCTAATTTTTTTAATCAGGTTGTTTGGTTTTTTTGTTGTTGAGTTGTATGAGTTCTTTATATATCTTAGATATTAACTACTTATTGGATATATGATTTGCAAATATATTCTCTCATTCAGTAGGGTGCCTTTTCATTTTGATGATGGTTGCCTTTGCTGTGCAGGAGTTTTTACTTTGATGTACTCTCATTTGTTATTTTTGCCCTTGTTTCCCTTGCCTTTGGAGTCAGATCCACAAAAACATCACTAAGACTAATGTCAATGAGGTTACTACCTATGTTCTCTTCCAAGAGTTTTATAGTTTTGGATCTTACATTCAAGTCAATCCATTATGAGTTAATTTTTGTGTATGATGTAAGACAGTGGTCAAGTTTCATTCTTTTGCATGTGGCTATCCAGTTTTCACACCATTTATTGAAGAGACTTTTCTGTCTCCATTTTATGTTCTTGGCTCTTTTGTTATAAAATAATTGTCAGTATATGTATGGGTTTATTCCTGGGATCTCAATTCTGTTCCATTGATCTGTGAGTCCGTTTCTGTGCCATAACTATACTGTTTTGATTACTATAGATTTGTAGTATAGTTTGAAATCAGGGAGCATGATACCTCCAGCTTTGTTCTTCTTTCTCAAGATTGCTTTGACTATTTGGGATCTTTTATAGTTCCATACAAATAGTTCTGTGAAATATGCCATTGGAATTTCGATAAGGATTTCTTTCAATCTGTAGATCACTTTGGGTAGTGTGAACATTTTAACAACAATTCTTCCAATCCATGAGAACAAAATATCTTTCCATTTATTTGTGTCTTCTTCAATTCCTTTCACCAGTGTCTTATAGTTTTCAGTGTACAAGTCTTTCACCTCCATGCTTAGATTTATATCCAAGTATTTTATTCCTTTCAATGCAATTGTAAATTGAATTGTTTTCTTAATTTCTCTTTCTGATAGTTTATTATTGGTGCATAAAATGCCACATATTTCTGCATATTAATTTTGTATCCTGCAACTTTACTGAAGTCACTGATGAGTTCTAACAGTTCTTTGGTGGAATCTTTAGGGTTTTCTATGTATAGTATCATGCCATCTACAAATAGTCACAGTTTTACTTCTTCTTTTCTGATTTGGATGCCTTCTATTTCTTTTTCTTGCCTAACTGCTGTGGCTAGGTCTTCCAATATTATGTTGAATGAAAGTGATGAGAGTGGACATGCTTGCCTTGTTCCTGATCTTAGAGGACATGCTTTCAGCTTTTCACTGTTGATTATGATGTTAGCTGTCTGTTTCTCATATACAGCCTTTACTTTGATGAGGTACATTCCCTCTATACCTACTTTGTTGAGAATTTTTATCATTAATGGGTGTTGAATTTTATCAAATGCTTTTTTCCTGCATCTATTGAGATAATCATATGATATTTATCCTTCATTTTGGTAATGTGGTGTATCATGTTGACCGATTTGCAAATGTTGAACCATCCCTGCACCCCTGGAATAAATCCCATTTGATTGTGATATATGATACTTTCAATGTATTGTTGGAATGTGCTTGCTAATACTTTGTTGAAGACTTTTGCATCTATGTTCATCAATAATATTGGCCTATAATTTTCTTTTTTGTGGTGTCCCTGTCCAGTTTTGGTATCAGGATAATGCTGGCCTCATAAGTGTTTGGAAGAGTTCCCTCCTCTTCAATTTTTTGTAAGAGTTTGAGAAGGATAGGTATTAAATTCTTTGACTGTTTGGAAGAATTATTGGTGAAGCTGTCTGGTCCTAGACTTTTGTTTTGGGGGAGGTTTTTGATTACTGATTCAAACCCCTTACTAGTAATTGGTCTATTCAGGTTTTCTATTTCCTCATGATTCAATTTTAGTAGACTACATGTTTCTAGGAATTTGTCCATTTCTTCTTGTCCAATTTGTTAGCGTATAATTGTTCACAGTACTCTTATGATCCTTTATATTTCTGTGGTGTCAGTTGTAACTTATCCTCTTTCATTCCTGATTTTATTTATCTGAGCTCTCTCTTTTTTCTTTTTTTTCAATCTAGGTAAAGGCTTGTCTATTTTGTTTATCTTTTCAAAGAACCAGCTCTTAGTTTCATTGATCTTTTCTATTGTCTTTATAGTCTCTATTTAATTTATTTCTGCTCTGATTTTTATTTCCACTCTTATCCTTCCTTCTACTAACTTTGGGCTTCATTTGTTCTTCTAGTTCCTTTAGGTGTACAGTTAGATTGTTTATTTGAAATTTTGTTTCTTGAGGTAGGCCTGTATTGCTGTGAACTTCCCTCTCAGAACTGTTTTTGCTGTATCTCATGTATTTTGGCATGTTGTATTTCTGTCTTCATTTGTCTCTATACCTAGAGATTTTTATTTCTCTTTTAATCTCCACATTTTTGTGGTTTTTCTAGTTTTCTTATAATTGGTTTCTAGTTTCCTACCACTTTGATCAGAAAAAATGACATGATTTCAATTTTCTTGAATGTATTGACACTTGTTCTGTGGCCAAACCTGTGATCTATCCTGGAGAATGTTCCATGTGCACTTGAGAAGAATGTATGTTGTGCTGCTTTTGGATGAAGTGTTCTATATATATCTGTTAAGTCAACCTAGTCTAATGTGTCATTTAAGGCTGATGTTTCCTTATTGATTTTCTGTCTGGATGATATATCCATTACTGCAAGTGGGGTTTTAAAGTCCCTTATTGTTATTGTACTGTTTTCAATTTCACCCTTTAAGTCTGTTAATGTTTGCTTTAAGTCTGTTAATGTTTGCTTTACTTTGATGCCCTATGTGGGGTGTATATATATTTATATATGTTATATCTTCTTGCTGGGCTGACCCCTTTATCATTTTGTAGTTTCATTCTTTGTCTTTAATACGGTCTTTGTTTTAAAGTCTATTTTGTCTGATATGAGTAAAGCTACACCAGGTTTCTTTTCATTTCTATTTGACTGGAATGTGTTTTTCCATGCCCTCACATTCAGTCTGTGTCCTTACTTCTGTAGTGAGTTCCCTTGGCAGCATATAGATGGGTCTTATTTTTTTATCCATTCAGCCACTCCATTTCTTTTGATTGCCAAATTCAGTCCAATTACATTTAAAGTAATTACTGATAGCTGTGTACTTTTGCCATTTTGTTAATTGTTTTCTGGCTGTTTTTGTAGTTGTCTCTCTTCCTTTTTTCTTCTCTTTCTCTCTACCTTGTGGTTTGCTGTCTCTAGTGTTGTTTACATTCCTTTCTCATTTTCTTTTGTGTATTTACTATAGATTTTTTTCTTTGTGGTTATCATGAGGTTCACATATAACATTCTACATATACAGCAGTCTCTTTTAAGTTGATAGCTACTTAACTTTGAACACATTCCAAGCTTTATATATTTACTCCCTACCCCATGTTTTATATTTTTGATGAAACCTTTTATATTTTTCATTTTATATTTCTCTTAACTGATTATTATAATTAATCTTACTACTTTGTCTTTTAACCTTCATACTTGCTTTATAAGTGATTGATCCAATATCTTTACTATATATTCACCTTCCTAGTGAGATTTTTACTTTTGTATGTTTTCTTATTATTAATTAGTCCGTTTTTCCTTTCAGCTTAGAGAAGTCCCTTTAACATTTCATGTAAGACCAATTTAGTGGTGATGAACACCTTCAGCTTTTGCTTACCTGTAACTCGTCTTTCCTTCAATTCTGAATGATAATCCTTCCAGGTAGAAAATTCTTGGTTGGAAATTGTTCTCCTTTCTTCACTTTGAATATGTTATGCTACTCCCTTCTGACCTATAAAGTTTCTGCTGAAAAATCTGATAAGCCTTATGGAGTTTCCCTTGTATATAAGAAGTTGTGTTTCTCTTGCTGCTTTTAAGATTCTCTCTTTACCCTGAACTTTTATCATTTTAATTATAAAATGTCCTGAGGTGGTTCTCTTTGGGTTCATCTTCTTTGAAACTTTCTGGGCTTCCTGGACCTGGATGTCTGTTTCCTTCCTCAAATTAAGGAAGTTTAGAGCCATTATTTCTTCAATTAATTTTTCTTTCCATTTTTCTGTCTTCTCCTTCTGGGACTGCTCTAATGTGAATATCATTCTGCTTGATGTTGTCCCAGAGGTCCCTTATGGTATCTTCACTTTTTTAAAGTCTCTTTTCACTTTGCAGCTCTGCCTGGGTGATTTCCATTGCTTTGTCTTCCAGCTCACTGATTCATTCTTCCACTTCATACAGTCTACTGTTAAACCCTTAAAGTGTATTTTCCAGTTCAGTTGTGACTTCTCTTTGGTATTTCCTTATATTTTCCATCTCTTTGTTGTCATTCTCACTGTGTTCAACCATTTGTCTCCCAAGTTTGGTGAGCATCTTTACAACCATTACTTTGAACTCTGATTTATCAGATAGATTGCTTATCTCCATTCCTGCAGCTGTAGTTCCCCTTTTGTTGAAAATCAGTACACAGTCTCCATCCCTTGTGGTCGGCTGGTTCAGTCCTTTCCCCAGTCCCTAGTTTGTTGATTACTGCTGATATGTTAATATGCACATGAAGGAAAGGCTACCAGGGATTTCTGAAGTAAAAAAGCTGCAATATTGGTGGGCACAGACTGCGCATTTAAAAGCTGTTAGAGCACTCACCACCTAACCCAAAGACTCCCATACTAGGATAAGTTGGTCATAAAATGGGTTAGATTAACACTAGGTCACCCTCCAACCTTGAGAAATCTTCTGTGCAATGAGGTACACTGTAAAACACCACACAATCCCTAACCACATGGCATATCCCTCTTAGATATTAATTCGGCTCCAAGAGACCCAAAGGCTTAGCTAAAAGAAATAGGATCCTTAAAATCCAAAGAGTTAAGTACACCACATTTCAGCACAACTGCTTATTTTATTTCTAAGAATTATATGGTCCCAGAAGCTGTACATATCTACAAAAATGGCAAAATCTTACTAAAAACAACTTAGAATTACAATAGCCATTATGAGGAATGCTCCATTTAGAAAAAATCATTCATTTAAGATGTGCACTTCAAAGTAAGGGATCCGGGCTTTCCTAGTGGTGCAGTGGTTAAGAATCCGCCTGCCAATGCAGGGGACACGGGTTTGAGCCCTGGTCCAGGAAGATCCCACATGCCACGGAGCAACTAAGCCCATGAACCACAACTACTGAGCCTGCGCTCTAGAGCCTGTGCTCTGCACAAGAGAATCCACCACAATGAGAAGTCTGCGCACTGCAACAAAAAATAGCCCCCACTCACCACAACTAGAGAAAGCCCGCGTGCAGCAACAAAGACCCAACACAGCCAAAAATAGACAAATTAAATTTAAAAAAAAAAGTAAGGGATCCCATATCAAGCAAACAGTATTGGATTCCTATTTTAATTGGTATGTAGAAGTTTCCAAAAGGCTTCAAGATTCCAAAATAGCATCATTCAAAAATGTGTTGCAAAAGGCTAATGAAAAATTAAAGGTATCCAAAGCAAGAGTCTAAGACTAACATAATCTCCTACTGCTCCCCTCTATGCTTTTTTATTTTGAGTACTCATTCTAGTAATCCTTTGTCTGAATTACCTTTCCACTCTAAAGAGACTATAAAACAGTTACCTTTTCATCCTTGGTCAAAGGCCAAACTCAGGGCTATAGCTAAAGAATTTCCAAAACCCAAGGATACTCAAAAGTTTTTGTAAATGGATTATATTCAGAGCCTGATTTTAAAAACAGTATAGGTCCTCTCCCTTAAGCTAGAAAAAAACTCTGTACCCAGAAAGAAAAAATTGTTTTCTAAAGCCCTTGTAAAAGGATTTATAAGTGAAAATAATAAAATAAAAGCAACTGTTCCTGTCTTATAAATCGAGTCTTTATAGAACCGAGGTTGGGCTCCAGAAACAATTAAAAAATCCCCAACCCTCCCCTATTCATCTCAAAGGGTGATTGTAGTAAGCATTGTAAAAATTCTGGTCTTAGTGAATAAAAGTCCTTGAAGGAGCTTTCATTCTTTTCCTGTGCCTCTGAGACATAAATGTTCTACCTGGTCTTCCCAGGAAACTTATATTCTTACCTAGGTCATCTGCTTAAAACACAAGCTTCAGGGAGGTAATTCTTATCAGAAGAAAAACAAAAGGGGGGATGGACAGTTATTTGGAACTTGGGCAAATGAAAAATCTTTAATATCTACTCCACAAATATTAGTAAAAAGCTGTAGCTCTGAGCAAGTGAACTTAAGTTATTCCAACTTTCAAAACATAATTTGGATCCAACTGCTCTTTTATAAACCACAAATCTTACACTACCATACCTGTCTCTGTCTAAAATTTTAAAACAAAACTTATAAGGTCACTATTTGCATCTGTCTGTATGTTTGTGTGTGTGTGTGTGTCTGTGTGTGTATATATATATATATATATATATATATATATATTACGGATGTGTGATATTTTTTACCTCTGAATGGTATTGACAAAATTAATCTGCTAAAGAGCTCTATTTCATTGGGTTGAAGGTCAACCCAAAAGTCAAATGTATACCCTTATCCAGTATAGTATTTATTTACCCTGGAATTTGAATTATCCTCCTATATCATAAACATTGCCCAGTTAAAGGTAGAGTTTGAATGGTTAAAGTGCCAGTTTCTTGATCTTTTTTTTTTTTTTTTTTTTTTTTCAGCCGCGCCACGCGGCTTGTGGGACCTCAGTTTCCTGATCAGGGACTGAATCCGGGCCACAGCAGTGAAAGTGCCAAATCCTAACCACTAGACCACCAAGGAACTCCCCTAGATCTTCTTTTAATAGCTGACGGTCTGGTTATTATTATGAAATATTATGACTATAACAGTATTTTGCAGACACTGAAAATGTGGAAAGTGGGAAGTCGTATAAAGAAGAAAATATGATCTCAACAAAATAAAGCACATATATGGAGATATAAAGATATGCACAGAAAGTGAATATACTTTCTGTGGGAATGCAACTGTTTTAACAAAAATTATCTCTAAAGCATGGATTAATAGACAGTTTTACAGGCTTCTCTGTGCTTTTCTGAATTTTCATAACTTCTTTTGGGGAACATATATTCTTTTAAATTACACTGTATTGAATACCTACTATGTCACTGTGTCAGGCACAATACTAGGTGTTTTTTACATATTATTTCTAATCTCATAACAACTCTTTGAGTTGGGTACAGGCATACCTCAGAGATGTTACAGGTTTGGCTCCAGGACCACCACAATAAAGTGAGTATCACAATAAGTCAAGTCACACAACTTGCACATAAAAGTTATGTTTACACTATACTGTAGTCTATTAAGTGTGCAATAGCAGTATATCTTAAAAAAAACAATGTACTTTAAAAGATACTTTATTGCTCAACAACTTAACCATAATCTGAGCCTTCAGCAAGTTATAATCTTTTTGTAACAGTAATGTCAGAGATCACTGACCACAGATCACCATAACAAATATAATAAAAATGAAAAAGTTCGAAATATTGCAAGAATTACCAAAATGTGACATAAAAACACAAAGTGAGCAAATGCTGCTGGAAGAATGATGCTCAACACAGGGTTGCCGCAAACCTTCAATTTGTAAAAACACAGTATCTGCAAAGTGCAATAAAATGAAGTATACCTGTATCACCCTTTCAATTTTGAAAATGAGGAAATTGAGGCTCAGATACTCAACTTGTCCACCTTGTCAGTCTCTGAGAGGAGGGATCCAAACAAGGCTTTCTTTTCTTTTTCCCCTCTGTCCCTCCCTCCTTCTCTTCTTTCCTTCCCCCCTTCCTCCCTTTTACAGTATATTTTGAAGGTCTGTGATATGCCAGAATTTAATCTAGTAATTAAAATCATGGGAAGTGACATGAAAGGGAAAACATAGGATGCTCTGGGGGTGTGTTATAAGGCAGGGCATGGGGAGAGGGCCTGGAGTCAGAGAAAGTCTTCCAGAGGAAGTTACTACTTGAAAGAGGAGTAGAAGAACTGAGAGCCAGGCAAAGAGGAAGGTAAATATATTCCAGGCAGAAGAAATAGCATTTTGGGAACTCAAAATCTAGCCTATGAGAAAGTAAATATATCCAGCATGACTTAATGACTCACTACCAAGTCCAAGGTGTACATGTGTGTGTGCCCATATGTGCACCATGCACACATGTGTGCACCACATCCTCAGTAGGCCAAGTCTTGCCGAAGCAGGAGGGAAAATGGAGATTCTTCCTACTGTTTCTTTCTTCTTACCGCCCCTCGCATCCCAATTAAGGCAAGTACCCTCCCCTGCCACCCCCTCTTAAGAGCCCTCTTTTTTTAACACTGGTTCCCAGATTTTCCCATTTATTTCACAGTAGCAGAAGTCACAGCTGGGTTCAATCTCTGCATCACCACCCCCAGTTTGAAAAACGTATTCTAAATTTAAACCATACAGCACCAAACTAAAAATGGTTGAGAAAGGGGAACAAACATACCTTGTGCTGGGCTCTTGTTAGACTTCACAGGCACAAATTGCCCTTTTTCCTAAGCATACATAGTCAAATGATTCTTCAGTGATAAAATAGCCATCTCCAAGTTTGCATGAGATAAACGTTATCTGTTTTTAAATGACCAGGGAAGAGGTTGAAGAGGGAAGAAAAGAGAGTAGGGAGTTAACTGCTGACTCATGCAAGATGCATTTGGGGTTCTGAGAATGTCATCCAGCTCTGGTGTTAGTGCATGCTGGATTTTTCCTCATTCCTCATTTCCTGAACCAACCAGTTAGAAAAGTAAGACAGAACTAGGAGTCAGAAAGCCTGAGTGCCAGTCCCTGTTAAATGAGACACTCCACCAACCCTCATTAATTTCCCCTTTTCAAGCTTCAGTCCTCTCTTTCTTAATCACCTTAGGGATTGGAGGTTGAACTAGATAAATGAGTCTCAAGATTTCTTGTCTTTGGCACTTTTTTTGTATTTGACATTAAAACATTAGTTCTTTTTAAAATTTTTACTGACATGCAAAAGACATACTAAAAAGTGATCAAATCATGTGTTCAGCTCAATGAATTTTCACAAACTGAATGTACCTAAAAAACCAGCAGCCGGATCTATTAACAGAACACTACCAGTATTGGAGTAGGGAAACACATCTGCTAAGACTGAAAAATAAGCACTAGCTTGTTTCATTTTAAAAGAAAATTTGGAAACACATGGAAAACATTTCCACAAGTCAGTATGCACCAATCATTTGGTCACCTTTTTGTTTTATGTCACATTTGAGTAGAGCTATTTATTGCCCTGATCTAATTCCTAGAACTATCTTAATGTGTATATGAGAAGAAAGGAGACTCTAGTACATAAGCGCTCAAAAAATATGAGATGAACAAGTGAATGAACTGAACTTGCATTTAAAAAACTAAGGACATGGGCAGCAAAATGAAGGTCATGGATGCAACTAGCACTATAAATAACCTGCATCCTGGGAAGAATGTTGGAAAAAAACCATACTCAACTATGGTAAAAGGTTTGAATCAAGTGTTCTAAAACTTTTTGTAACTCAATCATTCAAATTATTTTGTAAATTTCAGAATCATATCTGAACTTGGGAAGTGAGAGTTGACAATTCCAAATCATAAAGTCACAAAAGTAGTAAACAACTGGATGGAGGACCAGATTCAGGAAAATGAAAAAGTCATTTAGTATACATATTCTCTGGAAGAAAGCAACAAAAATGTGTAAGCATTTCAGAGAAAATATGGGAAAAGAAGACACAAGTTTTTAATAAGCAAGAAACAATAGAATAACTAGAATAATAAAGAGTAAGTAGAAACCAACTGCACATACCTTTTATAATTGATATAAGATGTTTAAAATGTCATTGATATGTTGGGGTTTTTGCTTTTTTCTTAATATAGTCCACATTAAAAAAACAACAACAACAACAACAACAAAAAAACACGTTCTGGTTCAACTTCCAGCTATAACACAGTGGAATGTAGCAGACCAACATTTCTGCTGAGGGCAATTAGAAAAGCCAGATAAAAGCCAAAAACCTCTGTTGAAGTACCATGAGAGCTGCTGATTAGTCAGGATTTGAGGAGACAGATAGCCAGATCTTGGAGCGATAGAAGGTTCAATGAGGTAAGCCCAACTTTCTGAAAGGTCATTTTTCCCTCAAGGGTATTTGCTGATTCCTGGCATGGGGCAAGAAGTTGAGAAGCCAGGCAGAGAGCAGCTGCTAAGAAGCAGAGAAGCCTACAGGACTTT